>NC_090026.1:3430097-3445097 GCF_037176765.1 Anolis sagrei
CTCAGTGTAGACCACCAGACTCACCGTGTCGTGGTCCTCCTCCTCCTGGAGCTGCTCCGCGATGTACAGAACCGCATTCATGGCCGACTTCAGGTCCGGAGGGAGGGTGACGCTGTGGCTGCTGGGACCCTCAATGAATTTTTTCATGTCGGTAGAGAAGGCCTCCAGCTGGAACCTTGGGAGGGTGAAGCAGAGGAGAGAGAGTCCAAAAGAACAAGAACCACGTTCTTCCTGCCTCAAGGAGATATCTACATGGCAGAGTTGGTGCAGTTTGGTTTCCATGGCTCAGTGCTATGGAATCCTGGGAGTTGTCGTTTGCACTCTTTGGAACATAAGGATAAACTACATCTCCTAGGGTTGCAGTGCATTGAGCCATGGCAGTTCAAGTGGAGCCAAACTGCATTGGTTCTACAGTGTAGATGGATATCTGCTTTCCCAGACCTGGATTCCAAGCCCATATTCCTACCGTAACCTTCCTTCTTCCATCCATTTACATGCATTACACACAAACACCACATATACTATCTGTCTGTCTGTCTGTCTGTCTGTCTCTCTCTCTCTATCTATCTATCTATAGAACACACATATACATTATTATATATATCTCACATATACATGATAAACAACACATATATACAATATCTATATATACATATAAACATACACACCACATATGTACATTATATATATATATACACCACATATATACATAATGTATAGATAAACACATACACCACACATACAAATAATATATATATATACACACACACACATACATATACACGCACACCACATATCTATCTATCTATCTATCTAGCTAGCTAGCTAGCTAGCTATAGAACACATATATACATGATATATATACCACACATATACATGATATACACCACACATATACAATATCTATATATATATAAACATACACACAACATATATACATTATATATATATATTTAAAACACATACACCACATATATACATAATATATAGATAAATACATACACCACACATACAAATAATATATATATATATATACACACACACCCACACATACATATACATGCATGCCACATATCTATCTATCTATCTATCTATCTATAGAACACACATATACATGATATATATATATATACCACACATATACATGATATACACCACATGTATACAATATCTATATATAAATATATACATACACACAACATATATACATTATATATATATATATATAAAACACATACACCACATATATACATAATATATAGATAAACACATACACCACATATACAAATTATATATATATACACACACACACACACACACACATACATATACATATACACGCACACCACATATCTATCTATCTATCTATCTATCTATCTATCTATCTATCTATCTATCAATCTATAGAACACACATATACATGATATATATATACCACACATATACATGATAAATATCTATATACATATAAACACACACACGACATATATACATTTTATATATTTATATTAAAAAACACATACACCACATATATACATAATATATAGATAAACACATACACCACACATACAAATTATATATATATATACACACACACACATATACATCCACACCACATATATACATAATATATAGATACACACATGTTATCTATACACACACACCACACATCATATATATGTGTGTGTATAGATAACATGTGTGTATCTATATGCACCACACATATGCATTATATATACTCACATACACAGAGACACCACACATATAAATAACATAAATATATACACAAACACCACACACATATTATATACACACACCCCACATATACATATTAGATATATACATACACACCACACACATATAAATTATATACACACACACACACACCCATACATATACTGTCTGTCTGTCTGTCTGTGATGACTTCTGCCCCCCTGCCCAGAAAATCAGGATCTCACCTGTTGGGTTTGGGGAACTCGTAGGCAGGGGTGCGGATGAAATACTCGTCCGTTCGGCGGTTGGTTTTCACGGTAAACTCTTGCTTTGGGGGCAGAGGAGGGGGCTTCACAACGGGCTCCGGTTTGGGGCGCCGCAACCCCAAATAGGGAGGAAGCTTGTGGATAAAGATCTAAGGGAGAAGGAGAAGATGAAGGGAGACCTTTTGGAGCAAGACCCATCACGGGTGGCTCCACCGAGAAGCTCTCTTCCGCTTTGGCCAACTATGATGGCAGCCAACTATGGACCTATCTTAAAGTTTATCTTCAAAGTTAATTTCATTTGTTCGTAGATTAGTAAAATATATGCAAATATTTATTATAATTATCCATCAGGATGGTTTTTACAAAGAGGGGGGATGGCTGACTGTGAATCGTCTTGAGTTGCCTCTGGCTGAGAAAGGCAGTATACAAATGCAGTAAGTAAGTAAATAAATAAATGGCCATCAGCTGGAAGGGTTTCGATTGTGTCTTTCTGTGCCATGCAGCAGGGGGGTTGGACTGGATGGCCTTTGGGGGTCCCTCCCAACTTTAGGATTCACCAAACCTCTTTGAAGAAATTTGGAGGCTCTCTGTGTTTGGTGCTATGTGATCTTCCAGAAGCCCTCCGTATAGGTCTCCCACCTGTGTAGGCCACTTTACTTCCCACCTGTGTAGGCCACTCTACCTCCCTACCTCTCACCTGTGTAGGCCACCCTACCTTCCATCTGATTAGGACACTCTGCCTACCACCTGTGCAGGCCACTCTACCTCCCACCTGTGCAGGCCACCCTACGTTCCACCTGTGTAGGCCATTCTACTTCCCACCTGTGTAGGCCACTCTACCTCCCACCTGTGCAGGCCACTCTACTTCCCACCTGTGCAGGCCACTCTACATCCCACCTGTGTAGGCTACTCCACCTCCCACCTGTGTAGGCCACTCCACCTCCCACCTGTGTAGGCCACTCTACTGCCCACCCGTGTAGGCCACTCTACTTCCCACCTGTGCAGGCCACTCTACTGCCCACCTGTGCAGGCCACTCTACTTCCCACCTGTGCAGGCCACTCTACTTCCCACCTGTGTAGGCCGCTCTACCTTCCATCTGTGTAGGCCACCCCACCTCCCACCTGTGTAGGCCACTCTACTGCCCACCCGTGTAGGCCACTCTACTTCCCACCTGTGTAGGCCACTCTACCTCCCACCTGTGCAGGCCACTCTACTGCCCACCTGTGCAGGCCACTCTACTTCCCACCTGTGCAGGCCGCTCTACCTCCCACCTGTGTAGGCCGCTCTACCTTCCATCTGTGTAGGCCACCCCACCTCCCACCTGTGCAGGCTACTCTACCTCCCACCTGTACAGGCCACCCTACCTCCTACCTGTACAGGCCACCCTACCTCCTACCTGTGCAGGCCACCCTAGCTCCCACCTGTGCAGGTCACTCTACTTCCCACCCATGTAGGCCACTCTACTTCCCACCTGTGCAGGCCACTCTACCTCCTACCTGTGCAGGCCACCCAACTCTCATCTGTGCAGGCCACCCTACCTCCCACCTGTGTAGGCTGCTCTACCTCCCACCTGCATAGGCCACTCTACCTGCCGGACCCAGTCGGGCATCTCATGGGTGCTGGGGGAGCGGTGGTGGAGGTTGAGGTCCACGACGCTGAGGATGACGGAGAAGGTGACCAGGGTCATGGTGAACATCAGGTACTTGATGATGATGGGGACGGCCAGGGAGGTCTCGGGCACCTTGTCGGCCAGCAGCAGCAGGAACACAGTCAGTGTCAGGAGGCAAAAGATGGAGAGGGTGATCTTCTCGCCTGCAGGACACAAGGCTGGGTCAAAATCGGAGGGCTTGGCCTTTTGGGGGGCAGTGTTACTGCCCCAAAAACGAGTTTCCTGTGGAGAAGAAGTCCATTCCCCTCCCAAAAAGAGGCAGAAAATATCGTTTCCCATTGAGAATCTTTGCAAGGGAGGCCGAATCTTAAATATGACACTACGTAACAAAAATGGAAAACTTTTCTGTTCCTGGTTTGTTTAATTGTGCAGCCCTTACTGTGAAAATAGTTGTTCTACTCCAGAAACTTCATTTTTGTGGCTGACACAGACTAGGGTGAATGGTTTGAGACTTGATACGGGATTCAGTGGAAAACTATGTGCTACAGGATGATGATGAATAGATGGATGGATAGATAGATAGATAGATAGATAGATAGATAGATAGACTGATACACAACTTGATAGATAGATAGATAGATAGATAGATAGATAGATACATAGATAGGTACATAGATAGATACATAGATAGATGGATACATCTATATATATAAATTTGTTAGGGGCATCCAACGAGGAAACAAAACTCAAAAAACCCCCAACGAAACTTAACCAAAATTCCCATGCCCATAACACAACCCACAAGGTACAAACATATCTACTCAAAATGAAAAACAACACAACAACACACTCACAAAACGGCAAAACAACAAAACTCAAAAATCCCCCAATGAAACTTAACCAAAATTCCCATGCCCATAACACAACCCACAAGGTACAAACATATCTACTCAAAATGAAAAACAACACAACAACACACTCACAAAACGGCAAAACAACAAAACTCAAAAATCCCCCAACGAAACTTAACCAAAATTCCCATGCTCATAACACAACCCACAAGGTACAAACATATTACTCAAAATGAAAAACAACACAACAACACACTCAAAACGGCAAAACAACAAAACTCAAAAATCCCCCAACGAAACTTAACCAAAATTCCCATGCCCATAACACAACCCACAAGGTACAAACATATCTATTCAAAATGAAAAACAACACAACAACACACTCACAAAACGGCAAAACAACAAAACTCAAAAATCCCCCAACAAAACTTAACCAAAATTCCCATGCTCATAACACAACCCACAAGGTACAAACATATTACTCAAAATGAAAAACAACACAACAACACACTCAAAACGGCAAAACAACAAAACTCAAAAAAACCCCAACGAAACTTAGCCAAAATTCCCATGCTCATAACACAACCCACAAGGTACAAACATATTACTCAAAATGAAAAACAACACAACAACACACTCAAAACGGCAAAACAACAAAACTCAAAAAAACCCCAACGAAACTTAGCCAAAATTCCCATGCTCATAACACAACCCACAAGGTACAAACATATTACTCAAAATGAAAAACAACACAACAACACACTCACAAAACGGCAAAACAACTGAGCATGCGCATTGGCGCCCAGCCGCAAGTTCCCTGGCGCGCGCACATGCCCTTCCGGCCAACGTTCCCTCTGCGGAAACCATGCCCACTCCAAGCCCCGCTGCGCCGCTTCCCGCACAAACACACACGCCTGCCGCACACACACACACAACCCCACACTCCATCACTCCCCCCGCCGCCGCACACACACACACAACCCCACTCCCCCTGCCGCTGCACACACACACGCAACCCCACACTCCATCACTTCCCCCGCTGCCGCACGCACACACGCAACCCCACTCCCCCCGCCGCCGCACACACACACGCAACCCCACGCTCCATCACTCCCCCCGCCACCGCACGCACACACGCAACCCCACTCCCCCCGCCGCCGCACACACACACACAACCCCACGCTCCATCACTCCCCCCCCACCGCCGCACACACACACACAACCCCACGCTCCATCACTCCCCCCGCCGCTGCACACACACACACAACCCCACGCTCCATCACTCCCCCACCCCAATCTTACCTCCTTTTACTTCACGCCCCCTCCAAACCCCACCCCGCCCCTTCCCGCCCTGTCAAAATCTAGGAAAGACAGGAAGGAAGGAAAGAAGGAAGAAAGAGAAAGGGAGGTAAAGAAAAAGGGGGAAGGAAGGAAAGTTAGAGAAAGAAGGAAGAAGAAAAGGAAAGAAAAGGAAAGATGGAAGGAAAGAAAAGAGAGACAGCAGAAAAGAAAGAAAAAGGGGGAAGGAAGGAAAGAGATAGAGAAAGAAGAGGAGAAGGAAAGATGGGAGGGAAGGAAGGAGGGAAAGAAGGAGAGAAAGAGGGAAGATTGGCCACAGCAACACGTGGTGGGTAAAGGTTGTTATTTCTATTATTATTATTATTATTATGCTATTCTTCCTCTGAGACCCTTTGAGGGGGAATGGGAGAGGTGTCAGGTCCCGGAGGCAATGCATTGCATTATTGTTATTGTTATGATGGTGGTAAAATAAAAATAAATAAAAAGTGAAAGAAGGAAGCAAACAGGGAGGGAAGAAAGGCAAAGGAAGAAAGGGGGAGGGAATGAAGGAAAGAGAGAAGGATGAAACCAAGTAGTGAAAGAAGGAAAGAAAGAAAGAGGTAGAGAAGGAAGAAAGGAGAGAAAGGGGGAGGAAAAGGGGGAAGGAATAGGTAGGTACCTCTCTTTCATAATAGTCCAGATATCTACCTCAACTTTGATAAGTTTTACTATAGGCCACAGCAACGCGTGGCAGGGCACAGCTAGTATATACATAGATACGTAGATCATAGCTAGATAGATACATAGACTAGCTGTCCCCTGCCACGTGTTGCTGTGGCCCAGTCTGTTGATCTGGAAAACACAGTAATGAGAAAGTATTGGTTTCTAATATATGTAATTTCTTTCTGCTTGTGGGTAGACAGTATTTCTTGTTGTTTCTTTGTCAGTGTTGATGTGGAGAGTGTCTGGTTTGCCTACCCTGGAATATGCAACATATCATTGTCCTTTTTTAGGGATCCCTTTCAAATCTAAGATACTATATCTCTCTCTCTCTGTGAATCATATCTCTCTCTCTCTCTCTATGGCTGGATGGCTCTTTGTCAGGAGGGCTTTGTTTACGTTTTCTTGCCCTGGTGAAGGGAGTTGGACTCGATGGCCTTAAGTATTTTCTGTTGGTCATGGGGGTTCTGTGTGGGAAGTTTGCCCCAATTCTATCGCTGGTGGGATTCAGAATGCTCTTTGGTTGTAGGTGAACCAGTAACTACAACTCCCAAATGTCAAGGTGTATTTCCCCCAAACCCCATCTGTGTTCATATTTGGGCATATGGAATATTTGTGCCAAGTTCGGTCCAGATCCATCATTGTTTGAGTCCACAGTGTTCTCTGCATGTAGGTGAACTACAACTCCCAAACTCAAGGTCAATGTTCACTAAACCCTTCAGGAGCCCCCGGTGGCGCAGTGGGTTAAACCCCTGTGCCAGCAGGACTGAAGACCGACAGGTTCAAATCTGGGGAGAGGTGGATGAGCTTCCTCTATCAGCTCCAGCTCCTCATGCGGGGACATGAGAGAAGCCTCCCACAAGGATAATAAAAACATCAAATCATCCGGGCGTCCCCTGGGCAACGTCCTTGCAGACGGCCAATTCTCTCACACTAGGAGCGACTTGCAGTTTCTCAAGTCGCTCCTGACACGACAAAAAAACAAAGAAACAAAACTAAACCCTTCTACTGTTTCTGTTGGTCATGGGAGTCCTGTGTGCCAAGTTTGGTTCGATTCCATTGTTGGTGGGGTTCAGAATGCTCTTTGATTGTAGGTGAACTATAAATCCCAGCAACTACAACTCCCAAGTGACAAAATCAATTTTTTTGAGTGAAGGACATACATTGGGTTGTTAGGTGTCTTGTGTCCAAATTTGGTGCCAAATCGTCCAGGGGTTTTTGAGTTCTGTTAATCCCACAAACGAACATTACATTTTTATTTATATAATAATAATAATAATAATAATAATAATAATAATGATGATGATGATGATGATGATGATTATTATTATTATTATTATTTATACCCTGCTTTATCTTTCCCGCAGGAGTATCTTAATATGGGTTGAATTTGGGGGACTGCGAGGAAAGTCTGACATTGACCCCAAGACTTTGGGGTTTTCGGCTCACCCACCGGCTTCAGGAGGGAGGTAGAAGACGAAGATGGCCAGGATGGTGATCAGGATGCAAGGGATGATGACGTTGATGAGGTAGAAGAGGGGCTTGCGGCGGATGATGAGGTAGAAGGTGATGTCCTCGTAAAGGGGGTCCCTGGGGAGGGTGTTCTTGCGCGAAGGGCGGTGCCGGATCTCCCACTGACCGTTGTCTGCAGAGAGGAAAGAAGGCGGAGGTCAGACTGGATGCCCTCTAGGGTCCTCCCAACTCTGTAGTCCAGACATGGGCCAACTTGGGCCCTCCAGGTGTTTTGGACTTCAACTCCCACAATTCCTAACAGCCTACCGGCTGTTAGGAATTGTGGAGAGTTGAAGTCCAAAACACCTGGAGGGCCCAAGTTGGCTTTTGCCTGTCCAAGTTGGCTTTTGCATGGTCCCCTGGGCTGCCCATCTCACCAATGAAGGTGTTTTCATGGAGGATGATCTCCTTGAGCTCCTTCCTGTCCTTGTTGAGCGGGTGCAGGAGGGAGATCTCCGAGGAGTCGTAGCTGAAGGAGCGGAAGACCAGGGTGCAGTTTTGCCAGTCGAAGGGGAAGTAGGTCACCTGCCCAAAGGAAAGAGGCCAAAGAATGCAACGGAATGCAATGGACTGCAACGCCCAGCATCCCTGACCATGCCAAAGCAGTGCATCTGGAGGAATTGGGGACATGGAGCTTGTCCTTGGACTGGCACTGATGTGGAATTTAGATGGCAAAAAATGAGAGTCTGCCTGGCAAGCATGGCCTTTGAGACAGTCTGTCCCACTGATAAGCTGGAGGAGGAGGAGGTTAGAGGATTGATTCACGTGTCTACCTAGCAGGGGTGTTGTGTGTGTTTTAATCTTTCTGTCTTCCATCATCTCTGTGACCTAGCAGGGAACGTATACCTTGTGTACATGAGAGGGGTGTCTTACTGTAAATGAAATGGCAGGGAATAGGTTTTGAGGAAAGGAGAGATAATACCAAGAGACATCCTTTCTGGAGATAAGAAAAGTACGACTTTATTTCCAGCTGAGACCTGGTGAAGAGTTCCCTCCTAAAAGCACCAGAGCACCCGATCAAGGGGCTGACTGCCTTTTATAGTTTTCAGAATCAAGTAAACAAAGAACATGTGACAACATACAATTAAGTCATTCCTACGTCATCATAGCAAAGGACTCTTGTCTGCTGGAGCTAGGTGTGAATGCTAATCAAGGTGGTCAGTTGAAACATTCACACCTAGATCCAGCAGAATTCCACAGATATATAAACCCTTTTTCCTAGTTCCAACAGACCTCACTACCTCTGAGGATGCTTGCCATAGATGCAGGCAAAATGTCAGGAGAGAATGCCTCTAAACCATGGCCATATAGCACGAAAAAACCTACAACAACCCAGTGATTCCGGCCACGAAAGCCTTCGACAATACAATAATAATATCCTTTGAAAAAGGAGACAGAGGGCCTGATTCTGGCAGCCCAAGAACAATCCATTGCAACCAATGCCATCAAAGTCAGAACTGAAAAGTCAGCAACAGATCCCAAGTGTAGACTCTGCAAGGAAGCAGATGAAACAATAGATCCCATCCTCAGCTACTGCAAGAAGGTCGCGCAGACAGACTCCAAGCAGAGGCACAACACCCTTGCTCGGATGATTCATTGGAATTTGTGCCACAAACACCATCTGCTTGTGACAAAGAACTGGTGGGATCACAAGCCGGAAAAAGTTACAGAGAATGAACACGCCAAACTCCTCTGGGACTTCCGGATTCAGACAGACAGAGTTTTGGAGTACAAGACTCCTCGTCTCATGATCGTGTTAGAAAACAAAGTATGGATTGTCAATGTCACAGTCCCAGATGACAACAGGATTGCAGAGAAACAACTGGAAAAGCTGACATGATATGAGGATTTAAAGATCGAAATGCAAAGGCTCTGGCACAAGCCAGTACGGGTGGTCCCAGTGGTGATCAGCACACTGGGTGCAGTGCCTAAAGACCTTGGCCTGCACTTAAACACAATCGACGCTGACAAAAGTACCATCTGCAACTGCAAAAGGCCATCTGCACGCATTATTTGCCAATATTTGCCAATACATCACACAGTCCTAGACACTTGGAAAGTATCTGACGTGTGACCCAATACAACAGCCAGCAGAGTGACCTTGTTTGCTGTGGACTAATTTTGTTGTGTTTCAAATAATAATAACCACCCTTCGAATCCATGACCGTGTTCTGCCCTCACCTGGATGCTGCAGCTGGTCTGATAGAGAGCAGGGGGTTGCCATTGCACCCTCCCATCATGGCTCACCAGGACGTTTACTGGGAGAGCGATTTCAAAGACACCGTCGTAACTGGAAAGAAGAAGAAAGAGGATCGAAAGACATGGTGCCATGGAGCCAAACAACGATGATGGGAAGTGTAGTCTTCCAAGCAGGAACCCTTAATCAGATTGTAAGGAACCCAGGCATTCATTGGAGTGGACTAGTTGACCCTCAGGTTCCCCCTTAACTCTGCAACCTTCTAGGAACGAGAGTCACAATTACATAGTCATATACAATATATCGCATGTGATTTTTGTTCCTGGGTTATAAATGCCATTTCCTAATTGGTTCTATCATAAAAACATGGGAAAAGTTAGGGTTTGTTTTTGCAGGAGGGACATCATCCTGATCCTGCAGTACCGGGTCGAAGCTAGCCCAGGTCGGAGTGAGCTTCCAACCATTTGTGTAGCTTGCTGTTGACCTTTGCAGCCTAAATTTAGGTACCGCTTATGCGGGGAGACTAATTTAACTAATCTACGACACCATAAAATCCCCAGCAAGCATGCAAAAGAATGAGGAAGTACTCCATCAGTGTCACAAATGGAAAGTGAAGCAACAGCTCCCCTGGTGGCCAGAATACCCTCATGAAGCTGAAATGTTAAATAGCCTCTGTGTGTGTGTCTATATATGTTGCGTGTCTATGGCATTGAATGTTTGCCATGTATATGTACATTGTAATCCGCCCCACCAGGTCGAAGCCAGCCTGGGTCGGAGTGAGCTTCCGACCATTTGTGTAGCTTGCTGTCGACCTTTGCAGCCTGAAAGACAGTTGCATCTGTCAAGAAGGAAATTTAGGTACCGCTTATGCGGGGAGGCTAATTTAACTAATCTACGACACCATAAAATCTCCAGCAAGCATGCAAAAGAATGAGGAAGTACTCCACCAGTGTCACAAATGGAAGGTGAAGCGACAGCTCCCCCGGTGGCCAGAATACTCTCATGAAGCTGGAATGTTAAATAGCCTCTGTGTGTCTGTCTATACATGTTGTGTGTCTATGGCATTTAATATTTGTCATGTATATGTACATTGTAATCCACCATGAGTCCCCTGTGGGGTGAGAAGGGCGCAATATAAATATTGTAAATAAATAAAATAAATTTGGCTATTGCTTTTCAATGAAAATCTCATCAAGTCTTGACCGATTCAACATAGTTACGGCCACAAAAAGTTTCTGGAGTAGAGCAACCACTTTCCAAGTAAGGGCTGCACAATTAAACAGGAAACAACACTTTCAAACCAGAACAAACCAGCGGTCCTTAAGGGAGACTCACTTGTTCATCAGGACTATATCTGGAAGCCAGACATCACTGGAAAAAATGGGTACAGAGGTGATCCCTTTGAAATCCTTGGGATCCCAGGTGAAGCGATAATCGATCCATTCCTGTTATTTGTAGAGAGAAAGGAAAAGGTTGGAAAGAGAAAACGGAGGGGAAAAAGAATGATAACGGACCTTCAGTATCCACTGGGTTTTAGTTCCAGTACACCAGTATATATGGAGATCTGTTGAAAGGAGATTCCACCTGAACATGAGGAAGAACTTCCTGACTGTGAGAGCCATTCAGCGGTGGAACTCTCTGCCCAGGAGTGTGGTGGAGACTCCTTCTTTGGAAGCTTTTAAACAGAGGCTGGATGGCCATCTGTCAGGGGTGCTTCAAATGCAATTTTCCTGTTTCTTGGCAGAATAGGGTTGGACTGGATGGCCCATGAGGTCTCTTCCAACTCTATGATTCTATGTAGATGCTCAGGTCCCATTGTATACAACAACAACAACAACAACACTATATTTATAGACTACTCTATCTCCCCAGAGGGACCCAGGGTGGTTTCCAACACATATGGCAAACATTCAATGTCAATGGTATTGCCCTTTATATAAAACGGTGAGGTTTGCTTTCGGGAATTCTTAAGGGGTACTGAATCCGCGGATACGGAGGGCTGACTATGGCTATGTCTGCATTGTAGAATGAATGCATTTTAATTGACTTGGCTAAATACTATGGAAACCTGGGAGTTGTACTTTGACAAGGTCTTTGGCCTTCTCTGCCCAAGAGGGCTGGGGGGTCTCACCAAACTACAAATCCCACAATTCCATGGAATAGAAGTGGTGCCAAACTGAAGTGTAGATGCACCCCATGTTCAATTCTGCTTTTGCAAACAGGGACTGAATGGTTGGAAAGAGAAAAAGAACTGAAGTGTAGATGCACCCCATGTTCAATTCTGCTTTTGCAAACAGGGACTGAATGGTTGGAAAGAGAAAAAGGGACGAAAAATATGAATGACAACAGACCCTCGGTATCCACTAGGGTTTAGTTCCAGTGCACTAGTGGATAAGGAGATCTGTAGATGCTCAGGTCCCATTGTATACAACAACAACAACAACAACAACAACAACAACAACAACAACACAACAACAATTTATTTATAAACTCCCCAGAGGGACTCAGGGTGGTTTCCAACACATACGGCAAACATTCAATATCAATGGCATTTGCTTTTAGCAATTCTCAAGGGGTACTGAATCCGCGGATACGGAGGGCTGACTATGGCTATGTCTACATTGTAGAATGAATGCATTTTAATTGACTTGGCTAAATACTATGGAATCATAGGAGTTGTAGTTTGACAAGGTCTTTTTTCACCTTCTCTACCCAAGAGTGCTGGGGTTCTCACCAAACTACAAATCCCACAATTCCATGGCATGGAAGTGGTGCCAAACTGAAGTGTAGATGCACCCCATGTTCAATTCTGCTTTGCAAACAGGGGCTGAATGGTTGGAAAGAGAAGAAGGGATGAAAAAATATGAATGACAACAGATCCTCGATATCCACTGGGGTTTAGTTCCAGTACACTAGTAGATAAGGAGATCTGTAGATGCTCTGGTCCCATTGTATACAACAACAACAACCACAATTTATTTATAAACTCCCCGGAGGGACTCAGGGTGGTTTCCAACACATATGGCAAATATTCAATGTCAATGGCATTTGCTTTCGGGAATTCTTAAGAAGTACTGAATCTGTGGATACGGAGGGCTGACTATGACTATGTCTGCATTGTAGAATGAATGCATTTTAATTGACTTGGCTAAATACTATGGAGGGACTCAAGGTGGTTTCCAACACATATGGCAAACATTCAATGTCAATGGCATTGCCCTTTATATAAAATGGCGAAGTTTGCTTTCGGAAATTCTTAAGAGGTACTGAATCCGCGGATACGGAGGGCTGACTATGTCTATGTCTACCTTGTAGAATGAATGCATTTTAATTTACTTGGCTAAATACTATGGAATCAAAGGAGTTGCAGTTTGACAAGATCTTTATTCGCCTTCTATGCCCAAGAGGGCTGGGGGTTCTCACCAACTACAAATCCCACAATTCCATGGCATGGAAGTGGTGCCAAACTGAAGTGTACATGCACCCCATGTTCAATTCTGCTTTTGCAAACAGGGGCTGAATGGCTGGAAAGAGAAAAAGGGACAAAAATATGAATGACAATGGACCCTCGGTATCCACTAGGGTTTAGTTCCAGTGCACTAGTGGATAAGGAGATCTGTAGATGCTCCAGTCCTATTGTACATAACAACAACAACAATTTATTTATAAACTCCCCGGAGGTATTCAGGGTGGTTTCCAACACATATGGCAAACAATGTCAATGGTATTGCCCTTTATATAAAACGGCGACGTTTGTTTTCGGGAATTCTGAAGAGGTACTGAATCCGCGGATACGGAGGGCTGACTATGTCTATGTCTACACTGTAGAATGAATGTATTTTAATTGACTTGGCTAAATACTATGGAAACCCGGGAGTAGTAGTTTGACAAGGTATTTGGCCTTCTCAACCCCCATCTCACAGAACTACAAATCCCACAAGTGGTGTCAAATTGCATTCATTCTTCAGTATAGATGCACCTTGTGTTCAGAGCATTCTCGTTGCCGTTTTGATTGTGATTTTGTTACTTACCAAATTCAGGTAGACTTTTACAGTCAGTTTTTCGTCTTTTTCATTCTGAAAAGGAAACAGAGCACACAGAAAGAAGCAACAAAATGCAAAGGTGTATCTACAGGTATGGTCAAACTTGGGCCCTTCCGGGTGTTTTGGACTTCAACTCCCACAATTCCTGGCCTCAGGCCCTTTCCTTTTTCCCCTCAGCCGCTTAAGCGGCTGAGGGGAAAAAGGAAAGGGCCTGAGGCCAGGAATTGTGGGAGTTGAAGTCCAAAACACCTGGAGGGACCCAGTTTGACCATGCCTGGTGTACATGCACCCCAAGTCAGAATGTTCTGCCCAGAGAGAGAGATAGAAAGAGTCATGCAGGAAGGTCCCCTGCCAGGATGGAGGGATGTTTGGGCTAATAATAGTTAGGAAATGCAGCTGTCACTTGGGCTTCCTGTAACCCTCTCCGTCTCCAAGCCCAGGAAGGACTAGAAGTGAAAGATATCTTTCAAAGGGAGGCCAGAGAGGTCTGTGTAGAGCCCACCCAGAGCCCTTTGGAAAGGAAAAAGGGATAGGGAGAAAGAAGGAGGGGAGGAAAGAAGGAAGGAAGGAAAGAAAGAGGGGAGAGGAGGAGGAAGAGGAAGGAAGGAAGGAAGGAAGGAAGGAAGGAAGGAAGGAAGGAAGGAAGGAAGGGGAAAGGAGAGAAGAAAAGAAAGGAGGGAGGAAAGGAAGTAAGTAAGTAGATGAGCGAGAAGGAGGGAAGGAAGGAAAGAAACAAGGATAGAAAGAGAGAAGAGGGAGGGAAGGAAAGAAAGGGAGGGAGGAAAGAAAGGAACAAAAATTGAGGGAAGG
>NC_090026.1:3450097-3597597 GCF_037176765.1 Anolis sagrei
CATTTACATCAGGCACGGGCAAACTTGGGCCCTCCAGGTGTTTTGTACTACAACTACCACAATTCCTAATGCATTTACATCAGGCATGGGCAAACTTTGGGCCCTCCAGGTGTTTTGTACTACAACTCCCACAATTCCTAATGCATTTACATCAGGCATGGGCAAACTTGGGCCCTCTGGGTGTTTTGGACTACAACTCCCACAATTCCTAATACATTTACATCAGGCATGGGCAAATCTGGGTCCTCCGGGTGGTTTGGACTACAACTCCCACAATACCTAATACATTTACATCAGGCATGGGCAAATTTGGGCCCTCCAGATGTTTTGGACTACAATTCCCACAATTCCTAATGCATTTACACCAGGCACGGGCAAACTTGGGCCCTCCAGGTGTTTTGGACTACAACTCCCACAATTCCTAATGCATTTACACCAGGCACGGGCAAACTTGGGCCCTCCAGGTGTTTTGGACTACAATTCCCACAATTCCTAATGCATTTACACCAGGCATGGGCAAACTTTGGGCCCTCCAGGTGTTTTGGACTACAACTCCCACAATTCCTAATGCATTTACACCAGGCACGGGCAAACCTGGGCCCTCCAGGTGTTTTGGACTACAACTCCCACAATTCTGAATGCATTTACACCAGGCATGGGCAAACTTTGGGCCCTCCAGGTGTTTTGGACTACAACTCCCACAATTCCTAATGCATTTACACCAGGCACGGGCAAACCTGGGCCCTCCAGGTGTTTTGGACTACAACTCCCACAATTCTGAATGCATTTACACCAGGCATGGGCAAACTTGGGCCCTCCAGGTGTTTTGGACTACAACTCCCACAATTCCTCACAGCCTTAAGATGCCGAGGGGTAAAAGGAAGGGGCCTGAGGCCAGGAATTGTGGGAGTTGTAGTCCAAAACAATTGGCGGGCCCAAGTTTACTAATACCTGATCTACCCCCCTCTCCCCTTGATCCGACCCCAAAGACACACAGAGAGACAAAGCCAAGTAGAATAATAAGAAACGTTTCCCTTTATTTCCAGATTTTTTTGAACCCTTTGCACCAGGTTGACAGGGAAGGGGGTTGGTTAGTTTATTGCTGAGAGAAAAAGGAGCCAGTTTCTCATGCAAAGGCAAAGGTTGTATATTTCCTTTTATTGGTATTTATTTTTGTAGTTTTTTTTTTCTCCTGCAGTTCTTATTGCTTTCTGTGCTGGGAAAGAAAAAGGAGGAAAATCAGGGCAGGATCCAGGAAGGCCAACCCATCATCCACCACAAACCCTAGCCATTTCTATTGCAAGGAGGGAGCCTTGTCCATTGCAAACGAGCATTTGCAAAGAGAGACACCTACCCAAGCTCATTCCCCCCCCCCCCATTATAACAAAAATATTAGTTTTAATCGTACTTTAAACCAAACTTAACATGGTGATCTTTCCAAATTTGCCTCCTTTTTTTGGAATAATAATTCTCAGAATCCCCTATGATTACATTTCCCAATATGACCATTTTGGGATTATAATTCCCATTTTCCCCTATGTCTAGTTTTCCAAATTTGATTTTTTTTATTATTATTACAATACCCGGAATAATCCAACCAGCATAATCAATATTCAGATGTTATTCCTCCAAAAGTAACTTTTCTAAGATCTAAATGATATTAATTGACTCTTTGCTGCCCTCTACTGGTTGATAAAAGTATTGTTCAATGTATTGTCGAAGGCTTTCATGGCTGGAATCTCTAGGTTCTTGTGGGGTTTTTTTCGGGCTATAGGGCCATGTTCTAGAAGCATTTCTCCTGACGCTTCGCCTGCATCTATGGCAAGCATCCTCAGAGGTAGTGATGAACCAGCCTGGACACAGCATATTATTTGAGAACACAGAAATGCTGGACCACACTAACAACCACCATGTCAGGCTACACAGAGAAGCCATTGGAATCCACAAGCATGTGGACAATTTCAACAGAAAGGAAGAGACCATGAAAATGAACAAAATCTGGCTACCAGTATTAAAAAACTCTAAAATTACAACAACAAAACAGCAGAGAGGAAACAACCAGGCACATCTTAACACCTCTCAACAAAAGATTTTCCCAAGCTCAGCCAGGCCTTCAAATGCTAATGAAGGTGGTCAGTTGAAACATTCACACCTAGCTCCAGCAGAGAAGAGCTCTTTGCCCCACCCCAGCCATTCCACAGATATATAAACCCATTGTCCTAATTCCAACAGACCTCACTATCTCTGAGGATGCTTGCCATAGATGCAGGCGAAACGTCAGGAGAAATGCCTCTAGAACATGGCCCTATAGCCCGAAAAAACCCACAAGAACCTAAAAGTATTGTTCCTTCAAGGGAAATATTCCTTGACTCTCTATCTCCCACTAGTGGCTGAAGGCCAGAATACAGAAAAGGTATACATATATTCATTGACTCTTTGCTGCCCTCTGCTGGTAGGTTAGAGCATTGTCCCTTCAAGGGAAATATTCCTTAACTCAGTATCTCCCCCTCGTGGCTGAAGGGTGCAATATTCATATCCTATCTACATTGACTCTTTGCTTCCCTCTGCTGGTAGGTCAGGGTATTGTCCCTCCAAGGGAAATACCCCTTGACTCTCTATCTCCCTCTATTGTCCCTTCTAGGGAAATATTCCTTGACTCTCTATCGCCCTCTCTTGTCCCTCCAAGGGAAATATCCCTTGACTCTCTATCTCCCTCTATTGACCCTCCAAGGGAAATATCCCTTGACTCTCTATCTCCTTCTATTGACCCTCCAAGGGAAATATCCCTTGACTCTCTATCTCCCACTAGTGGCCGAAGGGTGCAATACAGAAAGGGTATACATATTTTCCTTGACTCTTTGCTGCCCTCTGCTGGTAGGTTTGAGCATTGTCCCCTCAAGGGAAATATTCCTTAACTCAGTATCTCCCCCTAGTCGCCAAAGGGGGCAATATTCCTATCATATTTACATTGACTCTTGGCTGCCCTCCGCTGGTAGATCAGGGTATTGTCCCTTCAAGGGAAATATTCCTTGACTCCCTATCTCCCTCTAGTGGCCAAAAGACGGAATAAAGAAAGGGTATATATTTGTTGACTCTTTGCTGCCATCTGCTGGTAGGTTTGAGCATTGTCCCTTCAAGGGAAATATCCCTTGACTCTCTATCTCCCTCTACTGTCCCTTCAAAGGAAATATTCCTTATCTCCGTATTTCCCCCTAGTGGCCGTAGGGCGCAATATTCCTATCATATCAACATTGACTCTGTGCTGCCCTCTGTTGGTTGATCAGGGTATTGTCCCTCCCTTGACTCTCTATCTCCCTCTCTTGTCCCTTCAAGGAAAACATTCCTTGACTCTCTATCTCACTCTAGTGGCTGAAGGGCGAAATACAGAAAGGGTATACATATACTTGTTGACTCTTTGCTGCTCTCTGCTGATAGGTTTGAGCACTGTCCCTTCAAGGGAAATATTCCTTAACTCTGTATCTCCCCCTAGTGGCTGAAGGGTGCAATATTCCTATACAGATCTTCGTTGACTCTTTGCTGCCCTCTGCAGGTAGATCAGGGTATTGTCCTTCCAAGGGAAATATCCCTTGACTCTCTATCTCCCTCTACTGTCCCTTCAAAGGAAATATTCCTTAACTCCGTATTTCCCCCTAGTGGCCGTAGGGCGCAATATTCCTATCATATCTACAATGACTCTGTGCTGCCCTCTGTTGGTTGGTCAGGGTATTGTCCCTTCAAGGGAAATATCCCTTGACTCTCTATCTCCCTCTATTGTCCCCTCAAGGGAAATATCTCTTGACTCTCTATCGCCCTCTCTTTTCCCTCCAAGGGAAAAATCCCTTGACTCTCTATCGCCCTCTATTGTCCCTTCAAGGGAAATATCCCTTGACTCTATCTCCCTCTCTTGTCTCTCCAAGGGAAATATCCCTTCACTCTCTA
Source organism: Anolis sagrei (assembly GCF_037176765.1). NCBI lineage: Eukaryota > Metazoa > Chordata > Lepidosauria > Squamata > Anolidae > Anolis > Anolis sagrei. The sequence goes on from NC_090026.1 coordinate 3,454,037, forward strand.
TCTCCCTCTCTTGCCCCTCCAAGGGAAATATCCCTTGACTATCTCCCTCTCTCGTCCCTTCAAGGGAAATATCCTTTGACGCTCTATCGCCCTCTCTTGTCTCTCCAAGGGAAATATCCCTTGACTATCTCCCTCTCTCGTCCCTTCAAGGGAAATATCCTTTGACGCTCTATCGCCCTCTCTTGTCTCTCCAAGGGAAATATACCTTGACTCTCTATCTCCCTCTAGTGGCCGAAGGGCGGAATACAGGGAGGGTATACATATATTCATTGACTCTTTGCTACCCTCTGCTGGTAGATAAGTGCATTGTCCCTTTAAGGGAAATATTCCTTGACTCTCTATCTCCCACTAGTGGCCGAAGGGCAGAATATAGGAGGGTATACATATATTTGTTGACTTTGCTGCCCTCTGCTGGTAGGTTTGAGCATTGTCCCTACAATGGAAATATTCCTTATCTCAGTATCTCCCCCTAGTGACCGAAGGGCACAATATTCCTATCATACCTACATTGATTCTTTGCTTCCCTCTGCTGGTTGGTCAGGATATTGTCCCACCAAGGGAAATATCTCTTGACTCTCTATCTCCGACTGGTGGCCGAAGGGCAGAATACTGGGAGGGTATACATATATTCATTGACTCTTTGCTGCCCTCTGTAGGTAGGTTTGAGCATTGTCCCTTCAAGGGAAATATTCCTTAACTCAGTATCTCCCCCTAGTGGCCAAAGGGCGCAATATTCATATCCTATCTACATTGACTCTTTGCTTCCCTCTGCTGGTAGGTCAGGGTATTGTCCCTCCAAGGGAAATATTCCTTGACTCTCTGTCTCCCACTAGTGGCCGAAGGGTGGAATACAGGGAGGGTAGACATATTCATTGACTCTTTGCTCCCCTCTGCTGGTTGGTCAGGATATTGTCCCTCCAAGGGAAATATTCCTTGACTCTCTATCCCCCTCTAGTGGCTGAAGGTTGCAATACAATGAAAATACAGAATAATAGAAGGTACCCCCAAAGGGCAGTTTCTCCCATTTGCAAGACAGAGAAATGTGGAGTAAAATTCCTGAGTTCGCACGAACCCTGTAACCATTGAAGAAAAGGAGCAAAAAGGTGGGGTGTCGGCCTGGATTTGGGACTCTGTCTCGGGTGCAAGACAGCTATGGCTCTTGCTAAACTTGGCACAGAGTGGAAGACATGGTTGGAAGACGCAATCCTTCCATAGATATAGATATGGCTCTTTTCGTTCTTACGGTGTGGCGTCCATTACTTCCTTCTTTCTACTTTTCCTCTTTCTGGCTAAACGAAAACCAATATTTACCATATTTCTCTCAAACGCAGCTGGAAAAATTGGACGAGCGCAAGGCTCATGGGGTAAACCAAGGAGAGGCGGGGAATAAAATTATTATTATTATTATTATTATTATTATTATTATTCTCCTGGCAGCCTAAAGGGGGCGCCAAATGTCAGGGATTCTAGGGGTCAATATATTGTGGGCTCCCTCTAGTGGACATAGCGATTATTGCAGTTACATTGTTGTCTTTCTAGCCCTTTTTTAGGTCTTTGTGGGGGCAATTTTCACAACAGTCGGAAGCAACTTATTGCTAAAAAAATGGCAAAAAGTACTGGCTATCCCATTTTGGTTGGTTTTATAAATACCTATTTTTGGCATTGATGCTAATAGCTGTGCCAACTTAGCCAAAGAGGCGAAATAACCCAATTTGCTGACTTTGGAAGGAATTGTGCAAGAAAAGGGAATGCCATCAAAGCTGGGCTTAAATTTACATCTTGTTGACATTGACTTTTGATCTTTGTTCTCTGTGTGGTGGAGGTTTTTAAGCAGAGGCTGGATGGCCATCTGTCGGGAGTGCTCCGAATGTGATTTTCCTAATTCATGGCTGAATGGGGTTGGACTGGATGACCCCCCAAGATTCTATGATTTTATGTATTTTAGGGTCCCTTGTTCCATCTGTGTCATTTAGGAATGTTGATCCCCAGCTTGAGCTGTGAAGACAGGCAGGTAAATAATAATAATAATAATAATAATAATAATAATAATGAATTTTCAGTCCAAAACACTCCTATTTGTCAGCTATTTTTTAAAAAAAGGAGATGCATGAAAAACATTGCAAATCATAATCCCTGGGTTTACTTTCTGGAAGACCTATAGAAGGCAATAGAAGACGGAGTATATATATATATATGTTTAAAAAAACCCATATTCTCCCACCCAGCTTCTTGCAGATCCCTTTTCCAACCCCATAAGCATTCACCGCCATCAATACCCCACCCCAGACCCCCCATATCATTCCACCCCTCCCTCGCCACCCGCCGTAACTTATTGCGTGTTGAAACCCTGTAAAGATAAATAGACATATGGCAAATTTGAGGATCCTGGGGGTAGTCTGTGTGTGTCGGAGTGTGAAACGGGCCCACACGAGGGTGAGGCTTGCACAGTTTTGTGGGGCACCCCCTTCCGCACTGCCTGGATCCTTGGCTTGTTTGTGTCCCAGCGGATGGATGTCCAAGATGCCCTGCTTGACCCTTTTGAGATAATGGTGTTGCCACTCAGTGGCCAAATATTGCATGTTAAATGTTTGCATTTTCTCTCCTTTGGAAGGAAAGAGGATCACAAATGAATTCCTAGTGTCTTCCAATGAATGCAATATTGCCATCCAGTGGCCAAAAGGGGTATTACGCATCATGGTGCAATGACTTCCTCAATGGACAATGCCGGCATCTAGTGGTCGAAACCAGTACTGCAGTCTATTTTTTTCCAACGTATGAAAACTGGCTCGTTTGCAACACAGACGTCCGTCCCCCCTTGGTATTGCAATATATTTATTTTCTGAGACGGGGGCCAAGGCAGAGACGGAAAGGTGGGGACAGTCAATGAGGTTCTTTCCAGGTGCTGAATTTGACATTGTCAGACTCTAGAAAGGCTAGATGAATCGTAGTTATCCTCTTCCTCCCTGAGCCATTAAAAGCAAAGCTGGATTTATTTCCCGTCTCCATGAAAAAAAAAAAAATCTGCATTGCAATATCCACAAATCCAAAAAAAGTGAAGTGTGTTTCTTTACAATGGTTTCAAATGGGAGAATGGTTGCCACCTAGTGGCTGAAAACAGGATAGCATATAAGTATTTATTTCTTTTTTTAAAAAAACAGGTTATGAAACGGAAGATCTTTTTTTCCCTGTAGTAGTAGTAGTAGTAGTAGTAGTAGTTGATGCAGCATCCCTTTTTGTTGGGGGGGTCAAAAGGACATTTATATACATTTTTTTTGTGTCCGGTTACTGTTTACTGCACCGTTTCATTTGCATGGACTGAGATAGGCCCATTAATAGAGATATGTATATATTGGACAAAAAGAGAGACGCAAGAATCTCTGATATATCGGAATTGAAAACCCACAGTGAATTTGTCACAGTTTTTTTTTTTTGGGGGGGGGGGATGGTTTGCAGCATTGTTACGTCGCCCCCTAGTGGACAGGTGCCACATTGCACCAATGGCTCGAAATGGGGGTTGGGTTGAGGATGGGGTGCAATGAATATCTTCTCAGCCCCAAAATAGCCAAGTCAAGAGCAAAATGATTGGTGGATTGTCTCAAGTACTCCTTGGAGGAGTCAGGAGTCAGAAGACATCTGGTGGGATGGCAGGGGGTCAAGGCGAGTTGAGGAAGGATGGCTCGTCTGTGTAGGATTCACCCTCCGGAGGCAGAGGAGGAGGAGGAGGAGGAGGCGGCTTTGGGTGGGTTGGGGGGGTCCCTCCCCAGCCGCGGGGCTACGTAGCCTCGGCCTTAGAGGGCTCCTTCCCTGGAGGTCCTGACGGGTTCGCCTCCTCGGCCTTCTTGCTCAGGGCCAGCTCCACCACGTTGTGCAGGGAAGGCTCCCGGTACAAGGCCACTGCGGAAGAAGGAGGGAGGAAGAAAGGACAGCGGTCAGTACGGATGCATTAGGAATCTCTAGGTTCTACAGTGTGACTTTGTTGTCAGTGAACACAGGACCCCGCCCCCTAAAAGATTTATAGCAGCGTTTCTCAACCTGGGGGTCGGGACCCCTGGGGGGTCGCGAGAGGGTGTCAGAGGGGTCGCCAAAGACCATCAGAAAACACAGTATTTTCTTTTGGTCTTCTGAGTTCTGTGTGGAAAGTTAGGTCCGATTCTATTGTTGGTGGGGTTCAGAATGCTCTTGGCTTGTAGGTGAACTATAAATCCCAGCAGATACATCTCCCAAATGTCAAGGTCTATTTTCCCCAAACTCCACCAGTGTTCACACTTGGGCATATAGAGAATTCATATCAAGTTTGGTCCAGATCCATCATTGTTTGAGTCCACAGTGAACTCTGGATGTAGGTGAACTACAACTCCAAAACCAAAGGACACTGCCCACCAAACCCTTCCAGTGTTTTCTGTTGGTCATGGGAGAACCGTGTGCCAAGTTTGGATCAAGTCCATCGTTGGTGGGGTTCAGAATGGTCTTTGCTTATAGGTGAACTATAAATCCCAGCAGATACATCTCCCAAATGTCAAGGTCTATTTTCCCCAAACTCCACCAGTGTTCACACTTGGGCATATAGAGAATTCATATCAAGTTTGGTCCAGATCCATCATTGTTTGAGTCCACAGTGTTCATGGGGGTCTCTGTGTGGGAAGTTTGGCCCAATTCTATCATTGTTGGGGTTCAGAACGCTCCTTGATTGTAGGTGAACTATAAATCCCAGCAAGTACAACTCCCAAATCCCAAGGTCTATTTTCCCAAAACCCCATGAGTGTTCACATTTGGGCATATGGAGTAACTGTGCCAAGTTTGGTCCAGATCCATCATTGTTGGAGTCTAGAGTGCTCTCTGGATATAAGCGAACTTCAACTCCCAAACTCAAGGTCAATGCCCACCAAACCCTTCCAGTATTTTCTGTTGGTCATGGGAGTTCTGCGTGTCAAGATTGGTTCAGTTCCATCATAGGTGGAGTTCAGAATGCTCTTTGATTGTAGATGAACTATACATCCCAGCAACTACAACTCCAATCCCCCACCCCCCCACCCCACCAGTATTCAAATTTGGGCGTTTCGGGTATTTGTGCCAAATTTGGTCCAGTGAATGAAAATACATCCTGCATATCAGATATTTATATTACGATTCACAACAGTAGCAAAATTAAAGAAGTAGCAACGAAAATAACATTATGGTTGGGGGTCACCACAACGTGGGAACCTGTACTAAGGGGTCGCGGCATTAGGAAGGTTGAGAACCACTGGTTTATAGTATTCCAAGGGCAACAAGCCAAAATGAGATAATGCGGTGTCCTCCCTTCTGCATAAAGTCTCATACAGCAGTTCCCTTTCTCTTACACGCAGTCTCCCAATGTTGTCTGTCAGCCTGTTCAGCCTGTGATTTTATTTATTTATTTATTTACTTATTTATTTACAGCTTTTATATTCCGCCCTTCTCACCCCGCAGGGGACTCAGGGTAGATTACAATGTACACATATATGGCAAACATTCAATGCCAATTTGACATACAACATATACAGACATACACATAGGCTATTTAACTTTTTCTGGCCACCAGGGGAGCTGTCGCTTTCATCATCCATCTAGGACACTGATGAAGTACTTCCACATTCCCCGCATGCTTTTTTGCTGGAGTGCTTTGCTGGAGTCTTTTTTATGGCCTCATAAATCAGTTAATTTAGCCTCCCCACACTTTAAGGTGGTACCTAATTTTGCTACTTGGCAGATGCAACTGTCTTTCAGGTTGCAAAGGTCGACAACAGGCTACACAATTGGTTGGAAGCCCACTCCAACCCGGGCTGGCTTTGAACTCATGACCCTTTGGTCAGAGTGATCTTAATGCAGCTGACACTCAGCCAGCTGTGCCACAATCCCGGTGTGTCTGATGTTCATGTTAATGCTAATGTTCACGATGGGAATGGAGTGTCACACACCAAGGCTGAAAGCACACCTTTGAACCTACAAACACTCCAAAGTTCTTTAACAATTAAACAGTTTATTGAATAAATGTAAGTAGTAGTGAAAAAAGTGAATAAGGCAAGTAAAAGATTATGTAAGGAAGTATAAAAACAATCCAAACCAGCAGGTAGGCAAATATAACCCATAAAAGAGAACAGAGTTGATTCTTAATTCCACAACAAGATCCACGAATGCATAGTCCTTAAAAAACCACCAAGGAAAATGTCCAAAGTCTTTTGAAAAGCCAGGGAACAGGACCAAAATCCACAGAAGAATTACACAGGGAAACATTCACCTACAGCAACTTGAGTCTTAGAATCATAGAATCATAGAATCATAGAATCAAAGAGTTGGAAGAGACCTCCTGGGCCATCCAGTCCAACCCCGTTCTGCCAAGAAGCAGGAATATCGCATTCAAATCACCCCTGACAGATGGCCATCCAGCCTCTGCTTAAAAGCTTCCAAAGAAGGAGCCTCCACCACACTCCGGGGCAGAGAGTTCCACTGCTGAACGGCTCTCACAGTCAGGAAGTTCTTCCTCATGTTCAGATGGAATCTCCTCTCTTGTAGTTTGAAGCCATTGTTCCACGTCCTAGTCTCCAAGGAAGCAAAAAACAAGCTTGCTCCCTCCTCCTCCCTGTGGCTTCCTCTCACATATTTATACATGGCTATCATATCTCCTCTCAGCCTTCTCTTCTTCAGGCTAAACATGCCCAGTTCCCTAAGCCGCTCCTCATAGGACTTGTTCTCCAGACCCTTGATCATTTTAGTCGCCCTACTCTGGACACATTCCAGCTTGTCAATATCCCTCTTCAATTGTGGTGCCCAGAATTGGACACAATATTCCAGATGTGGTCTAACCAAAGCAGAATAGAGGGGTAGCATTACTTCCTTAGATCTAGACACTATGCTCCTATTGATGCAGGCCAAAATCCCATTGGCTTTTTTTGCCGCCACATCACATTGTTGGCTCATGTTTAACTTGTTGTCCACGAGGACTCCAAGATCTTTTTCACACGTACTGCTCTCGAGCCAGGCGTCCCCCATTCTGTATCTTTGCATTTCATTTTTTTTCTGCCAAAGTGGAGTATCTTGCATTTGTCACTGTTGAACTTCATTTTGTTAGTTTTGGCCCATCTCTCTAAACAGAGAGTTCCATAAATCTTGACATGACATACATATAAGACTTGACCAGTAACTGATGATGCGCTCACTGAAGGCAACACTGTAAAAGCCCTATATTTATTCAAAAAGACCTACACAAAATGCATTCCGATTCCCTTGAGAACTCTCCTGCAAATTCCTCTTTTCCCTTATTCTGACAGACCTTTGGACTCCCTCTTGCAGGTGGCGATCTTGACAAATTTGACCCCTTCTGTCAAAGGTTGATTCCTCCCGGTTGCTCGTTAACACATTCCTTTTGCTTATATTTGCTTTCCTTATCTAGCAACCCAAGCTGGTTCCCATCAGACTGTCTGGAAACCATTCTATCTTGAAAACTAACAATCCCAGAGTCTTCCAACTCCCTTTGCTCTGCAGTTTGTTCTGTTCACAATCCCCTGAGAATCTACATTAAAATCCAACATGGAAATCTCTGAAGGGTCCTGCTCTGAAGGAAATTGAACATAACCATAATCCTCATCTTGGGGCACTGCAACAACCCCAGTCGGCTGAGCTCCTACATGGGGTGACGTTCCCGATGGTGGCATTGGGGATGAGAGTTTGCTTAGGCCTGAGTTAAGCTCAGACAAGAAGCCTGCACTGTCTCAAGAAGATTCCCAACGCCACATTCCTGGGAGAGGCCGTTCACAGCTTTTCTCAGAACAACTGACTGAAGACGATTTGTCAGGTGCAGAAAATAATGAGAGCTCAGAGAGAGCTGTTAATGAGAGCTTGGAAAGAAACCAAAGTTGACAGAGTCTGCAAAGACTCAGAGTGTCCTCTCATTTACAGCAAAAGAAAGATAAGAAACCGTTTTCTAACAGCAAGGTCAAGAGGAATGCTTTCCTTTCAGTTTTAGGACCTGGAAATATTATATTGAAAGAGTTACCTCATTTGAGTCAACGTTGGGATTTGATCATGGTCTTGCTTTCAAGTTCTCATAGTTTCATGTATCAAGTTCTTTCCAAGCTCCAGGTTTGTGTATGAGATTTTTCCTGCTGTCTAGTTTCATGGCAGTGTGGACTCAGATAACCCAGTTTAAAGCAGGTATTGTGGTTTTTTCTGCTTTGATATCCTGGGTTATCAGAATCCTAGAATCCTAGAGTTGGAAGAGACCTCATGGGCCATCCAGTCCAACCCTATTCTGCCAAGAAGCAGGAATATTGCATTCAAATCACCCCTGACAGATGGCCATCCAGCCTCTGTCTAAAAGCCTCCATAGAAGGAGCCTCTACCACACTCCGGGGCAGAGAGTTCCACTGCTGAACGGCTCTCACCGTCAGGAAGTTCTTCCTCATGTTCAGGTGGAATCTCCTTTCTTGTAGTTTGAAGCCATTGTTCCATTGCGTCCTATTCTCCAGGGAAGCAGAAAACAAGCTTGCTCCCTCCTCCCTGTGGCTTCCTCTCACATATTTATACATGGCTATCATGCCTCCTCTCAGCCTTCTCTTCTTTAGGCTAAACATGCCCAGCTCCTTAAGCCGCTCCTCATAGGGCTTGTTCTCCAGACCCTTGATCATTTGAGTCGCCCAGGTGTTTTGGTCTTGCACCATTGCTAACAGCCTCAGGCCCCTTCCTTTCCCCCCTCAGCCGCGTTAGTGGAAACGGAAAGGGAAAAGGAAGGGATCGGAGGGTGTTAGTAATGGTGGGAGTAGAAGTCCAAAACACCTGGAGGGCCAAAGTTTGCCCATGCCTGTTCTAGACCAATGGCCAGCTGCCCTCCTCCCTCGCCTACCAATCCTGGTGAGGATCCTAGCCAGCCTCTTTGTTGACCCCCAACCATAAAATTACTTTCGTTGCTACTTCATAACTGTAATTTTGCTATTGTTATGAATCGTAATGTAAATATCTGATACGCAGGGTGTATTTTCATTCACTGGACCAAACTGGGCACAAATACCCAATACGCCCAAATCTGAATACTGGTGGGGTTGGGGAGGGGGTGGTTGATTTTGTCATTTGGGAGTTGTAGTTGCTGGGATTTATAGTCCACCTACAATCAAAGAGCATTCTGAACCCCACCAACAATGGAATTGAACCAAACTTGGCACACAGAACTCCCATGACAGAAACAGAAAATACTGGAAGTGTTTGGTGGGCATTGACCTTGAGTATTGGAGTTGTAGTTCACCTATATCCAGAGATCACAGTGGATTCAAACAAGGATGGATCTGGACCAAACTTGGCACAAATACTCAATATGCCCAAGTGTGAACACTGGTGGAGTTTGGGGAAAATAGACCTTGACCTTTGGGAGTTGTAGTTACTGGGATTTATAGTTCACCTACAATCAAAGAGCATTCTGAACCCCAACAATGATAGTGTGCTGGTACGGCTGTACCAGGAGCTCCAACTTTATTTTCTTTCTGTTATCTGTTTGCAGTCATAGGGCAGGCCACCTGTCCATCATAATTAAGCTTCGGTTCCGCCCCTTGTTCAGGGCTCTGGGAGGGAAAGGAGCCATTTTTTGGTCAGTCTCACATAAGGAAGCTAAATTATAGGACATAGACCAGCTCGTCCCGTAGAAATACTTCTTTTCCCAAGAACATCCGGGGAAATAGAAACAGAAATTCCAGGAGAAAGGTCCCAAGGCTCTGGCTGAGAGTTCACAGCCTCACAGCCTCACAGCAATCAGAGGGAATACAGCCCTGAAGTTTTCAAAGAATTCTCGGAGGGAGGACAGCATTACAGATCCACGGAATTCCAGCTGAAATACAAACTTCGGCTGGTAGGTCTACTTGATACCCAGACGCATTTGGAATCGGTAGTAGGACCCACACCGATGAGGCATAGATAGTAAACAGCCTGGGAGAGGTTAAATAGGGTTTTTTCTCACAGAGAAAGTACAGTTAATCAAAGTCAGGTACCAGTCCATTGAGGACTAGACTAAGAAAGCCTTGAAGTGTTGTTTGAACCATTGAAGATCTGTTGTTTGTTCCATAATAAAGACTTTGTTGTATCATTAAAGACTCTAAAGACCATCACTTCAGAAAAATCCCTGAGAACCTCTCTTTGAGGCCCCCTGGCTTCCTGCTGGGCTTAAAGTATGCGTCCTATAGAAAAGACAGCTGTTACAGGCCCAGCGTGCGACAGAACAGATAGAATTGGGCCAAACTTGGCACACAGAATCCCCATGACCAACAGAAAATACTGTGTTTTATGATGGTCTTTGGTGACCCCTCTGACGCCCCCTTGCAACCCCCCTGGGATCCTGACCCCCAGATTGAGAAACGCTACTATAGGCCTTGGGAAACTGCAACTCTCAAGATGCCATGGTAGTTTTTTCGGATTGCCTCCACTTTGCAGTGTAGAGGTGACCCCAAATGACCCGTTCCTGTTTACCTTCCAGGAGCTTGGGCAGGAAGTGGGCGGCGGCCTTGGTCTTCTTGACCCGGTTGCCCTTCATGACCTGCCCGTCCTTGTTGATGCCCAGGTACCAGGAGCGGCCGGACTCCCGCTGGCGGTAGAGGGTGGAGGAGTACATCACGTAGTAGTTCTCTATGACGCACTCCTTGAAGCGGCACTCGGTGGTGAAGTGGGCCTTGTGAGAGGAAAAGGAAGAGGAAGAGGAAGGAAGGAGAGGGTTAGACCCTTAGAGCATGACCACTTACCCACATATAGAAAAATATGTCCTCTCCAGGCATTTTTGTTATGGAGTTTAGACCACAAAAAATGAGTCTGCCTGGCAAGCATTGCATTGATAACAGTGTGGATGCACCCAGGGGCGGCTCGTCCATTACGCGAAGTAAGCAGTCGCAGAACACTTTTTTTTTGCCAGGGGTGCAGAGGCGCCTCTGTAAATGCCCCTCGACCACCACTTGAGGAGCACCCCCTCAGCTCACAACAGCCCTAGCAGTCCGGGGGGAGCCTTGGCTTTCTTGCCTCGCTACCGGGCGATCCTCTTCCCAAAGGAGCCGGGCCCTTGAGCCTCGCCTAGCCCCTCTCGTTCCTGCTCCACCTGGCCACCAGGTGCACGAGCAGAGCCGGCGCTCAATCGTTCTCTGCGTTCGATCCCTTCCCCATGACCGGCTCCCATGACAGGCTCCACCCGCCTCCTCTCTTCTCCCCAAACCGCGGGTGGGCCAAGGGGTGGAGCCGCCGCGCCTGGCCCGCTTCGGGTCCATAGGCGTGTCTGAAGACCCCAGTGTGCGCACCAAAAGTCGCCTCTTCTCCTGATTTTCTCTTCAGCCATTGGGACCAAGAGAGAGAGAGAGAGAGAGAGAGACCCTCCGGCTGGAGGTATCTCCCACCTCCGCTCCCTCCTTTGTTTTTGCGCCTACCTTCAGGAAAGGTGGGCATCTCCTTTGTCTCTCTCTCTCTCTCTTGGTCCCAATGGCTGAGGAGAAAGTCAGGAGAAGAGGTGACTTTTGGTGCACACGCCGGGGTCTTCAGGCACGCCTCCGGACCCAAAGCGGGCCAGGCAAGGGAGCAAGTGCGGCAAGTGTAGTTACTGGGATGTATAGTTCACCTACAATCAAAGAGCATTCTGAATTCCACCAATGATGGAATTGAAGCAAATATGGCTCACAGAACTCCCATGATGAACAGAAAATATATATCCATTAGGAAGAACTTCCTGACTGTGAGAGCCGTTCAGCAGTGGAACTCTCTGCCCCGGAGTGTGGTGGAGGCTCCTTCTTTGGAAGCTTTTAAGCAGAGGCTGGATGGCCATTTGTCAGGGGTGATTTGAATGCAATATTCCTGCTTCTTGGCAGAATGGGGTTGGACTGGATGGCCCATGAGGTCTCTTCCAACTCTTTGATTCTATGATTCTCTATGATTCTATATCCATGATTGGTTGGGGGGGGGGCAAAATACTGTTTGCTTACCCTTGAAAATTACCTAGGGCTGCCTCTGGATGCACCCAGTGTCTACCGAACTGGGACAAAGTTTGGGCCACAATTCATTTTGCACAAGACACTTGTGAGCAGTTTCGTGAGAGCAGTCAGAAAAAGTAACTTTTCCCAAACAAAGCTGGGCCACTCCTCTGCCATCTTTGGCTCCACTCCGCTGATCCGCCTCCATCACTATGGACTGTAATCCGCTTTGTGAATAAAAGCAAGATTTCCCTCCCTTTTACAAAGGCTTTTCAATCATCCTAAGGATTTCGGGGTGGAGGGATGATTATTTATAGATGAAGGGGATAATAGGAGTCTGTTGTTGTCCGCATTCAAGTCATTCCCGATCTATGGTGAGCCTGGTTTTCAAGGCAAGGTGGCTTCAGAGTCCAACACACAAACTAATATGACTACATTGATTGCAATTGAGATATTGATAGAGTTATGCATAGTGGTTGGAATTGATTTGCTTATTATGAACAGGTTCCAAGAAGAATGAGGTGTAAGTTAGTTTCAGATTAACTTGATACTGAATAGTTAAGAGCTGTACAATTTACAAAAGGTCTAAGATTACCAGGGTAATAGTAGTAGTAGTAGTAGTAATAATAATAATAATAATAATTTTAAACATGAGCTACAAAAAGCATAATGATGATGATAACAATAATTACTTCAAACTACAAGAGAGGAGATTCCATCTGAACATGAGGAAGAACTTCCTGACTGTGAGAGCCGTTTAGCAGTGGAACTCTCTGCCCCGGAGTGTGGTGGAGGCTCCTTCTTTGGAAGCTTTTAAACAGAGGCTGGGTGGCCATCTGTCAGGGGTGATTTGAATGCAATATTCCTGCTTCTTGGCAGAATGGGGTTGGACTGGATGGCCCATGAGGTCTCTTCCAACTCAGATTCTATGAATTAAAATCTATATAAATAAAAATGCAATGTTTTATTTATTTACAGTATTTATATTCCGCCCTTCTCATCCCGCAGGGGACTCAGGGCGGATTACAATGTACACATATATGGCAAACATTCAATGCCAAAGACACACAACACATATAGACAGACTTTTGCTGGAGTCTTTTTTATGGCCTCGTAAATTAGTTAAATTTGCCTCCCCACACATAGGTGGTACCTAATTTTCCTACTTGACAGACGAAACTGTCTTTCGGGTTGCAAAGGTCGACAACAAGCTACACAATTGGTCGGAAACTCACTCTGACCCAGGTTGGCTTCAAACTCATGGCCTTTTGGTCAGAAGTGATCTTAATGCAGCTGACAGCCAGCTGTGCCACAGTCCAGTGTTTGTTTGTGGGATTAACATAACTCAAAAACCACTGGATGAATTGACACCAAATTTGGACACAAGACACCTCTCAGGCCAACGAGTGACCATCACTCATGAAAACATCGAAAAACACAGCAGAAGAGACTTAAAAAGCCAAAAAACAAAAACAACAACATTACAACGCATCCGCAAAACTGCATATATATACGCGAACACACATATACACAAATATACACATATACACACACACAAAACACATATACACAGACTGGGCCACAGCAACGCGTGGCAGGAGACAGCTACTAATCCATATAAATAAAAATGTAATGTTCATTTGTGGGATTAACAGAACTCAAAAACCACTGGACGAATTGACCCCAAATTTGGACACAAGACACCTAACGACCCAATGTATGTCCTTCACTCAAAAAATTGATTTTGTCATTGGGGAGTTGTAGTTGCTGGGATTTATAGTTCACCTACAATCAAAGAGCATACTGAACCCCACCAACGATGGAATTGAAACAAACTTGGCACACAGTTCTCCCATGACCAAAAGAAATCCTGGAAGTGTTTGGTGGGCAGTGTCCTTTGGTTTTGGAGTTGTAGTTCACCTACATACAGAGATCACTGTGGACTTAATGATGGATCTGGACCAAACTCTACACAAATACTCAATATGCCCAAATGTAAACACTGGTAGAGTTTGGGGAAAATAGAATCTTGACATTTGGGAGTTGTAGTTGCTGGGATTTATAGTTCACTTACAATCACAGAGCATTCTGAACTCCACCAACGATGGAATTGAACCAAATGTGCCATACAGGACTGCCATGACAAACAGAAAACACTAGAAGGAGTTGGTGGGCATTGACCTTTACTTTGGGAGTTGTAGTTCACCTACATCCAGAGATCACTGTGGACTTAAACAATGATGGATCTGGACCAAACTCTACATGAATACTCAATATGCCCAAATGTGAACACTGGTGGAGTTTGGAGAAAATAGAATATTGACATTTGGGAGTTGTAGTTGCTGGGATTTAAAGTTCACCTACAATCGCAGAGCATTCTGAACCCCACCAATGATAGAATTGGGTCAAACCTCCCACACAGAACCCCCATGTGGGCCACAGCAATGAATTGAGACCATATTTGGACACAATATACCTCTCAGGCCAATGAGTGACCATCACTCATAAAAACGCTGAAAAACACAGCGGAAGTGACTTAAAAAGCCAAAAAATGAAAAAAGATGCTACAGCGCATGCGCAAAACAACTCCCCTGGCAAACAAAACACACAATAGCATATCCACACTCTCTTTCAGACTACAGCTCCCAGCATCCCCTAGACCAGGCCCTTTAGGGTAGGGGGATGATCCAAATGCACTGCTTACAAGCTATTTATTTTATTTATTTATCATGTCATCCGCAACCAGAACATTGTATTACATTTCTAACAGAACAAAACAAACAAACAGATAAAAAAACCCTCAAAGTTTGCAAGCTTGGTAGTTGATTAAATGTCCTTTGACCGGTATCTGGCCACTTGGAGTGCCTCTGGTGTTGCTGCAAGAAGGTCCTCCCTTGTGCATGTGGCAGGGCTCAGGGTGCATTGCAGCAGGTGGTCAGTGGTTTGTTCTTCTCTGCACTCGCATGTCGTGGACTCCACTTTGTGGCCCCATTTCTGAAGGTTGGCTCTGCATCTCGTGGGGCCAGAGCACAGTCTGTTCAGTGCCTTCCAAGTCGCCCAGTCCTCTGTGTGCCCAGGGGGGAGTCTCTCATTTGGTATCACCCACGGATTGAGGTGCTGGGTTTGAGCCTGCCACTTTTGAACTCTTGCTTGCTGAGGTGTTCCAGTGAGTGTCTCTGTAGATCTAAGAAAACTATGTCTTGATTTAAGTCGTTGATGTGCTGGCTGATGCCCAAACAAGGGATGAGCTGGAGATGTTTCTGCCTTGGTCCTTTCACTATTGGCTGCTCCTTCCCGGATGTCAGGTGGTGCAATGCCGGCTAAGCAGTGTAATTTCTCCAGTGGTGTAGGGCGCAGACACCCTGTGATAATGCGGCATGTCTCATTAAGAGCCACATCCACTGTTTTAGTGTGGTGAGATGTGTTCCACACTGGGCATGCGTACTCAGTAGCAGAGTAGCATAGCGCAAGGGCAGATGTCTTCACTGTACCTGGTTGTGATCCCCAGGTTGTGCCAGTCAGCTTCCGTATGATATTGTTTCTAGCACCCACTTTTTGCTTGATGTTCAGGCAGTGCTTCTTGTAGGTCAGGGGACGGTCCAGAGTGACTCCAGAAGCAACCAGAGACGGCTTCCAAGCTGCAAGCCTGGCATATAGAGGCCATTCTTGAGCTGAAGTGGATGAGGTTGTCATGGCAGGAGTTGGCCACTTGGTGGCACTGTTTGACACTGAATAATAGATAAACATTGGACATTAAGAGATCCTTTGGAAATTTGGGTCTTTCTCCAGGATTTTCTCTGGATTCTGATCCCAGAATCGTGTGCAGGAAGGAGCCAAAGGGACCATCACGTTAATGAGTGCACAATGTCCGAGGAGAGTAATAAACCCCATTGGCCTCTTCCCTTTCTTATGCCAATTGTCATTAAAAAAGGGTGGTGCTGGCAAGCAGAGAGAAGAAGGAAGACATTCAAGATATTTCTAAGGAATCATTCTTCCCAAAGGTTGGGATCTGAGTCCCTTGATCGTCTGGATCCCAACTCAGAGGACCTCTGGGCATGCTAAGAGTGCCGGCATACAAAGCTGGGAGGAAGAGAGGCCAATGGCTTGCATGGCCTTGCTCTCCTCCTCCTCCTCCTCTTTTGCTCAATGAGAATCCATCATCCTTGGTTGGCCTCATCTGTTTTGACAGGCGCCATCTTCCCAGGGAAAACTCCTTTCCTTCCCCGCCAGCTGTTTCCTTGCCGCTCCCCGCTGGCGCATTGGGGTGACCTCTCTCATCAGTGATTCATCCCTTGCTTCCTCCCATCATCCACGGGCCAGAAATGAGGCTGGACACTCCATTGGCACCCTCTTCTTGACCTCAAGGGTCCCCCAAGACCATCCAAGCCTCTCTCTAGCCCAGTCATAGGCCAACTTGGGCCCTCCAGGTGTTTTGGACTTCAACTCCCACCATTCCTAACAGCCTACCGGCTGTTAGGAATGGTGGGAGTTGAAGTCCAAAACACCTGGAGGGCCCAAGTTGGCCTATGAGTACTTTAGCATACAATTTTATGGGGCAAATCCCAGTAGTGGTGCAAAAGGAGGCCAAAACCAAAGGAATGGCACTTTCCTGGGCCAAATCCCAGGTCAAATTGCCTTGGTATCTATTGGAAGAGGGATGAAGGCGAAGGGATGCTGGCCGCGGTGCAAAAGATGGCCAAAACTAACCACATTTGCCATAAGCATGGCATTTCCTGGGGGAGAACCAAGTTTGGGTTGCTTTAGCATTTGTTGGCAATGGAAAGAAGGCCGTGGCCAAAAAGGTAGCCAAAACCGGCATCGGTCAACCGCTCCAAAAGTCATATGGCAATAGGAAGTCACAGCTCTGGGGATTATTATTATTATTATTATTATTATTATTATTATTATTATTGTGTTGTTGAAGGTTTTCATGGCTGGAATCACTAGGTTGCTGTGAATTTTGTGGCTGTTTTGTCTGTTTGTTGGGAGGTCCTAGTTGAATCCCAACAAAGGACTCCCTCCGGCAGGAAGCAGCCAGGCTCTGAAACTGCAAGGCCATTCAATGCTAATCAAGCTGGCCAAGAGCCTGGTCTAGGGGATGCTGGAAACTGTCATTTTTGCACATGCGCTGTATTGACATTTAGGTTTTTTTTGGGGGGGGGGGTTAAGTCCTTTCTGCTGTTTATGAGTGATGGTCACTCATTGGTCTTTTAGGGGTGTAGTGTCCAAATTTCGTGTCAATTTGTCCAGTGGTTTTTGAGTTATGTTAATCCCGCAAACGAACATTACATTTATACACACACACATACACACCACTTGTCTAGTTTTCCACAGACCTCCCAACCTCTGAGGATGCCTGCCATAGATGTGGGTGAAATGTCAGGAGAGAATGCTACTGGAACATGGCCAAGGGCCTGGTCAAGGGGATGCTGGAAACTGTCATTTTCGCACATGCGCTGTATCGACATTTAGCTTTTTGGGGTTTTTAAGTCCTTTCTGCTGTTTTTTTGGAAGGGGTTTATGACTGATGGTCACTCATTGGTCTTTTAGGGGTGTAGTGTCCAAATTTCGTGCCGATTTGTCCAATGGCTTTTGAGTTATGTTAATCCCACAAACGAACATTGCATTTATACACACACATACACACACACATAGCACTTGCCTCGTTTCCCACAGACCTCCCAACCTCTGAGGATGCCTGCCATAGATGTGGGTGAAACGTCAGGAGAGAATGCTACTGGAACATGGCCATACAGCCCAGAAAACTCACAGCAACCTAACAACAACAAACCGCTTTGACTCCCCCTAGGGGTGAGAAAAGCGGTATATAAATACGGTAAATAAAACAACAACAACAACTCTCAGCATTGTCTCCCATGTGAAGCTTCCAAAGACAGCCATACACATATATCCACAATATCCATGCTCTTGCTCTCGTATAGCTGCACCTATGTTCATGCACACAATTTTTGCACCATGATATATGTTATTATATGGTGATGAAGATGATAGTGATGATGATGCCCAGGTGCCTCTTTCTTCCATTTCGCACCAACATGAACACATATGTTCACAATATCCATGCTCTTGCTCTCCCATAGCTGCACCTATGTTCATGCTCACCCCTTTTGCACCGTGATATATGTTATTATATGGTGATGATGATGATGATGTTTGTTTGTCGTGTCAGAGCAACCAGTCCATTATATTACATTTCAAACAGAACAAAGCAAACAATGCAATGGAAGAAAGGGGCACCTGGTGGGCATCATCACCACCATCATCCTCATCATTATCAACATCATCATCATCATACAGAAGCAACCAGCATGATGATGATGATGACGATGATGATGGTGATGATGCCCACCAGGTGCCCCTTTCTTCCATTTCACACCAACATGAACACATATATCCACAATATCCATGCTCTTCCTCTTGCATAGCTGCTCCTATGTCCCTGCACACCCCTTTTGCACCGTGATATATGTTATTATATGGTGATGACTGACAAGCTGGAATGTGTCCAGAGGAGGGCGACTAAAATGATCAAGGGTCTGGAGAACAAGCCCTATGAGGAGCGGCTTAAGGAGCTGGGCATGTTTAGCCTGAAGAAGAGAAGGCTGAGAGGAGATATGATAGCCATGTATAAATATGTGAGAGGAGGTCGTAGGGAGGAGGGAGCAAGCTTGTTTTCTGCTTCCTTGGAGACTAGGACGCAATGGAACAATGGCTTCAAACTACAAGAGAGGAGATTCCATCTGAACATGAGGAAGAACTTCCTGACTGTGAGAGCCGTTCAGCAGTGGAACTCTCTGCCCCGGAGTGTGGTGGAGGCTCCTTCCTTGGAAGCTTTGAAACGGAGGCTGGATGGACATCTGTCAAGGGTGATTTGAATGCAATATTCCTGCTTCTTGGCAGAATGGGGATGGACTGGACTGGATGGCCCTTTAGGTCTCTTTCAACTCTTTGATTCTATGATTCTATGGTGATTATGATGCTCAGACGCCCCTTTCTTCCATTTCACACCAACATGAACACATATATCCACAATATCCATGCTCTTGCTCTTGCATAGCTGCACCCATGTGCATGCACAGGCCTTTTGCACCATGATATATGTTATTATATGATGATGAAGATGATGATGGTGATGATGATGCCCAGGCGCCCCTCTCTTTCTGCTCTCCCGTTGCACACGTGCGACGCCAGCCTTCCGCAGTGCACACCAATGCGCACAAGAGGGTTGGGGAGCATTCGAGGCCAAGCACCTGCACATGATGTGTGTGTGTGTTGGTAGGAAAGGGATTGGCAGGAGGGCAAAATGGCTGGCAGGTGTGTGGGGAGCCGCGCATTGGAGGCGCCCTGCGCTCCCTCCCGGTGTTTGTCGGATCGGGGTCAGGGAAGTCTCCCTCGGGAGGACTCTTTAAAGAGGGCAGCTGCTAATTGCAGCTGAAAGGGAGGAAGGAAGGAAGGAAGGCAGCGAAGAAGGGAAGAAAGAGAGAGAGAGGAGGAGGAGGGAGGAGAAGCATCCACCTTCTCCCCTGCAAAGTCCACTCTCAGTGCTACAAATCACAAAGAAAGTGGCCATTCTATGGGGTGCCAAGGGTTGAACCCCTTCCTCTTTCCTCATCCTAAAATTTGGAGGGGTTTTGGCGCTTATTTACTAGACACAGCTCAATGGTACAGAGTTTTGGGAATTGTAGTTTTCCATGGAAACCCACTGAATGACCTTGGTTCAGGCACATACTCTCAGCCTCAGGATAGGGCAGGCATGGGCCAACTTTGGCCTTCCTCCAGGTGTTTTGGACTTCAACTCCCACAATTCCTAACAGCCTACCGGCTGTTAGGAATTGTGGGAGTTGAAGTCCAAAACACCTGGAGGAAGGCCAAAGTTGGCCCATGCCTGGAATAGGGTCACCTGAAGTTGGAAACAACTTGAAGGCCCACCATAAAGAGATAGGGATCCAATTCCTTCTGGAAGGTCTTTAGATGAACCTGAGGCCACTTCATCCCATCATTGAACAGTTCTCCATAATATTTAGGAGGAATCTGGTTTGTTGTTTCCTGATTCCATTTCCTTTTCCTTCAGCTGTTAATTGCAGGATGATGATGATGATGATGATGATGATGATGATGATGATGATGATAATTTGAAAAAGGAGATGGAGGGCCTGGTTCTGGCAACCCAAGAACAAGCCATTAGAAGCAATGCCATCAAAGCCAGAATTGAAAAGTCAACGACAGATTCCAAGTGCAGACTCTGCAGGGAAGCAGATGAAACAATAGATCCCATCCTCAGCTGCTGCAAGAAGATTGCGCAGACAGACTACAAGCAGAGGCACAACGCCGTTGCTCAGGTGATTCATGAACAAAATCTGGCTACCAGTATTAAAAAAAACTCTAAAATAACAACAGCACAACAACAGAGAGGAAACAAACAAGGATATCTAATCACCTCTCAACAAAAGATTGCTCCAGGCACTGCCAGGCCATCAAATGCTAATCAAGATGGTCAGTTGAAACATTCACACCTAGCTCCAAGAGACAAGAGTCCTTTGTCCCACCCTGGTCATTCCACAGATATATAAACCCCCTTTTCCTAGTTCCAACAGACCTCACTACCTCTGAGGATGCTTGCCATAGATGCAGGCGAAACGTCAGGAGAAAATGCCTCTAGAACATGGCCATATAGCCTGAAAAAAACCTACAACAACCCATTTCTTCATAATATTTAAGAGAAATGTGCTTTGTTGTTTCTTGATTCTCCTTCAGCTGTTCCTTGCAGGATAATAATAACAATAACAATAACAATAATAATAATAATAATAATAATAATAATAATAATACTGATTCTGGCAGCCCAAGAACAAGCCATTAGAACAAATGCCATCAAAGCCAAAATGGAAAAGTCGACGACAGATCCCAAATGTAGACTCTGCAAGGAAGCAGATGAAACAATAGATCCCATCCTGAGCTGCTGCAAGAAGATCGCACAGACTGACTCCAAGCAGAGGCACAACGCTGTTGCTCGGATGATTCATTGGAACTTGTGCCACAAACACCATCTGCCTGCGACAAAGAACTGGTGGGATCACAAGCTGGAAAAAGTTACAGAGAATGAACATACCAAACTCCTCTGGGACTGGGTTGTTGTAGGTTTTTTTGGGCTACATGGCCATGGTCTAGAGGCATTCTCTCCTGACGTTTCGCCTGCATTTATGGCAAGCATTCTCAGAGATAGTGAGGTGAGGTCCTCTGGGACTTCCAGATTCAGACAGACAGAGTTCTGGAGCACAACACTCCTGACCATGTTAAAGAACAAAGTATGGATCGTCAATGTCGCAATCCCAGGCGACAGCAGGATTGAAGAGAAACAACTGGAAAAGCTGACATGATATGAGGATTGAAAGATCGAACTGCAAAGAGTCCGGCACAAACCTGTCAAGGGGGTCCCAGTGGTGATCAGCACACTGGGTGCAGTGCCTCAAGACCTTGGCCTGCACTTAAACACAATCAGTGCTGACAAAATTACCACCTGCCAGCTGCAAAAGGCCACCCTACTGGGATCTGCACGCATTATTCATCGATACATCACACAGTCCTAGACACTTGGGAAGTGTCCGACGTGTGATCCAATACAATAGCCAGCAGAGTGTCTGCTGTGTGGACTCATCTTGTTGTGATAATAATAATAATAATAATAATAATAATAATAATAATAATATCTGTGCTCCTATATCTGTGCTTTTCATGTCTCCTTCCTAGTTGCAATATCTTCCATTCC
Source organism: Anolis sagrei (assembly GCF_037176765.1). Lineage (NCBI taxonomy): Eukaryota > Metazoa > Chordata > Lepidosauria > Squamata > Anolidae > Anolis > Anolis sagrei. The sequence continues at coordinate 3,475,763 of NC_090026.1, forward strand.
TCCTTGTTGGAGTTTCATTTTGATCCAGTTCTCCAAGCTGTTGTTTTGGGTCTGGGTCCTTGAACCTGGAAGAGTTGGAAGAGAGCGGAGAAAGGGAGGCACTCACAGAGGTATAGAGATAGCCTTCGGCGTTCATGGCGATGTACTGCCCCGATTTGGTGCTCTGGATGGCCACCACACGGAGGCCCACCGGGATCAGGTTGAAGAGGGCTGCGGGGAGAGAGAAAGACAAGGATACCCGTGAGCAAAAGAGGTCACGACCAAAAGCCAAGGTCTGGGATTGCAAATGCATTCATTGAGATGGAAAAGAACACAGCTTGCAAACATGGCTCTTGTTGTTGTTGTTGTCTTTGGACTATCTCTCCCACAATCCTGCTGTGGTTTTTCTTGCAAGAGTGCAGAATTGCAGCTGGAAGGGATCCCCAAAGGCCATCCAGTCCAACCCCCTTCCACCAGGTCAGAAAGGCACAACCCAAACTCTCCAAACAGATGCCCATCTAGCCTCTACAAAGACTCTCAGGAAGCAGAAAGTCCCACGGTTAAACAGCTCTAACCCTTGTTGTTGTTGTTGGACTACATCTCTCACAATCGTGCTACAGATTTTCTTGCAAGAGTGCAAATTGCAGCTGGGAAGGGACCCCTAAAGGCCATCCAGTCCAACCCCCTTCCGCCAGGTCAGGAAGGTTCAACCCAAGCCCTCCAAACAGATGCCCATCTAGCCTATACACAGACACTCAGGAAGTAGAAAATCCCACGGTGAAACAGCTCTAACCCTTGTTGTTGTTGTTGTTGGACTACAATTGTGCTACAGATTTTCTTGCAAGAGTGCAAATTGCAGCTGGAAGGGACCCCCAAAGGCTATCCAGTCCAACCCACTTCTGCCAGGTCAGAAAGGCACAACCGAAGCCCTCCAAACAGATGGCCATCTAGCCTATACACAGACACTCAGGAAGCAGAAAATCCCACAGTGAAACAGCTCTAACCCTTGTTGTTGTTGTTGTTGATGATGATGATGTTGGACTACATCTCTCACAATCCTGCTGAGGATTTTCTTGCAAGAGTGCGAATTGTAGCTGGAAGGGACCCCCAAAGGCCACCTAGTCCAATCCCCTTCTGCCAGGTCAGAAAGGCACAACCCAAGCCCTCCAAACAGATGCCCATCTAGCCTATACACAGACTCTCAGGAAGCAGAAAATCCCACGGTGAAAGAAGCTCTAACCCTTGTTGTTGTTGTTGTTGTTGTTGTTGTTATTGTTGTTGTTGGACTACATCTCCCACAATCCTGCTGCGGATTTTCTTGCAAGAGTGCGAATTGCAGCTGGAAGGGACCCCCAAAAGCCATCCAGTCCAACCCCCTTCTGCCAGGTCAGAATGGCACAATGCAAGCCCTCCAAACAGATGCCCATCTGGCCTCTACAAAGACTCCCAGGAAGCAGGAAATTCCAGGGTGAAACAGCTCTAACCCTTTTGCAATTTGGATCCCAATCTGAACCCTTTAGGGTGCATGCATTCTCTGGCAGGTTCCCATGCGCAACAGAGATGAGACCTTCCGGCTTGCTGGTTGGCTACTTGGCATTCATTCGGGGTGGGTGGCCGCTCGGGCCCTTATTTGCTGCCTTAATGAAAATTGAGGGAAAGCGGCTCATCAATCATGCCTCCCTTCTTCTCTCCCTGCTTCCCTCGGAGGCTGAGGCTCAATTATTCGGAGACAGAAAAGGAGAGAGAGAAAGAGAAAGAAAAGAAGGAAGGAAGAAGCAAAGATGGTGCAAGAAAAGGGGGAAAGAAGGGCACCCAGGGGTTTGTTTTTTGCACGACCGATTCCTCTCCAAATTCCAATTGGACAGAATGCCACTCAGAATATGGGTGCATATACCCCTAGGGTGCATCTACACTCATACGGGATTTGTAGTTTGGTGAGGCAGAGAAAGCTAAGGACCTTGTTGAACCGCAAATTCCCAGATCTCATAGCAATGGAATCCTGGGATTTGCAGTTTGACGAGGCAGAGAAAGCTAAGGACCTCATTGAACTGCAAATCCCTGGATCCCATAGCAACTGAATCCTGGGACTTCTAGTTTGGTGGGGCAAGAGAAGGCTAAAGACCTTGTTGAACTACAAATCCCTTGATCTCATAGCAATTGAATCCAGGGATTAATAGTTTGGTGAGGCAAGAGAAAACTAAAGACTTTTTTTGAACTAGAAATACCCGGATCGCATAGCAATGGAATTGTGGGACTTGCCGTTTGATGAGGCGGAAATAGCTAACGACCTTGTTGAACTAAAAATCCCTGGATCTCAGAGCAATAGCATCCTTGGATTTGTAGTTTGGCAAGGTAGGGAAAGCTAAGGACCTTGATGAACAACAGATCCCTGAATCTCATAGCACTAGAATCCTTGGATTTGTAATTTGGCAATGAAGAGAAAACTAAGGACCTTGTTGAACTACAGATCCCTGGATGTCATAGCACTGGAATCCTGGGATTTGTATTTTGGCGAGGCAGAGAAAGCTAAGGACCTTGTTGAACTGCAAATCCCTGGATCTCAGAGCAATGGAACCCTGGGATTTGTAGCTTGGCAGTGAAGAGAAAACTAAGGACCTTGTTGAACTACAGATCCCTTGATCTCATAGCACTGGAATCCTGGGATTTGTATTTTGGCGAGGCAGAGAAAGCTAAGGACCTTGTTGAACTGCAAATCCCTGGATCTCAGAGCAATGGAACCCTGGGATTTGTAGCTTGGCAATGAAGAGAAAACTAAGGACCTTGTTGAACTACAGATCCCTGGATGTCATAGCACTGGAATCCTGGGATTTGTATTTTGGCGAGGCAGAGAAAGCTAAGGACCTTGTTGAACTGCAAATCTCTGGATCTCAGAGCAATGGAATCCTGGGATTTGTAGTTTGGCAATGAAGAGAAAGCTAAGGACCATGTTGAACTACAGATCCCTGAACCCCATAGCACTGAAATCCTGGGATTTGTATTTTGGCAAGGCAGACAAAAGCTAAGGACCTTGTTGAACTGCAAATCCCTGGATCTCAGAGCAACGAAACCCTGGGATTTGTAGTTTGGCAATGAAGAGAAAACGAAGGACCTTGTTGAACTACAGATCCCTGGATCTCATAGCACTGGAATCCTGGGATTTGTATTTTGGCGAGGCAGAGAAAGCTAAGGACCTTGTTGAACTGCAAATCCCTGGATCTCGGAGCAATTGAATCCTTGGATTTGTAGTTTGGCAATGAAGAGAAAACAAAGGACCTTGTTGAACTACAGATCCCTGGATGTCAAAACACTGGAATCCTGAGATTTGTAGTTTGGCGAGGCAAAACTCAATTCCTTACTGAAACCGTTGTCCTCTCTGGTCCCGTCAATGGTGCCGTCAGGGTGGACTTGGAGGTAATAGCCGTGCCGGCAGAAGAGCTTGGTCACGATGCCTTTCAGCTGTGGTTCTGCAAAGAGAAGAAAAGAAGGCAAGAAGTAAGACATGGCAGGAGAATCATGGCGTGGGTCTACACCAGAGTTTTCCAAATTTTCTAAGTTGGTGCCACATGCATCCTTCCGTGACACGGTCGTTCAGTTTGACAAGCAAGCCAGAGGCCAAACCAACCCCATAGAAGAGTTACATGAAATATATAGTATATTGTATGACATATGATATAATCTATATAAATAATTAACATAACTCAAAAACCACTGGGCAAATTGACACCAGATTTGGAAACAAGACACCTATCGGGCCAACAAGTGACCATCAGGGTTGTTGTAGGATTTTCCGGGCTATACGGCCATGTTCTAGAGGCATTTTCTCCTGACGTTTCGCCTGCATTTATGGCAAGCATCCTCAGAGGTAGTGAGGTCTGTTGGAAGCAGGAAAATGGGTTTATATATTACAACAGCAAAACAACAGAGAGTAAACAATCAGGCACATCAAATCACCTCTCAACAAAAGATTCCCCCAGGCACTTCCAAGCCATTAAATAATAATCAAGGTGGTCAGTTGAAACATTCACACCTAGCTCCAGCAGACAAGAGTCCTTTGTCCCACCCTGGTCATTCCACAGATACATAAACCCATACATAAACCCCAAAATGGGTTTATATATTACAACAGCAAAACAACAGAGAGTAAACGATCAGGCACATCAAATCACCTCTCAACAAAAGATTCCACCAGGCACTTCCAAGCCATTAAATGCTAATCAAGGTGGTCAGTTGAAACATTCACACCTAGCTCCAGCAGACAAGAGTCCTTTGTCCCACCCTGGTCATTCCACAGATACATAAACCCATACATAAACCCCAAAATGGGTTTATATATTACAACAGCAAAACAACAGAGAGTAAACAATCAGGCACATCAAATCACCTCTCAACAAAAGATTCCCCCAGGCACTTCCAAGCCATTAAATGCTAATCAAGGTGGTCAAGTTGAAACATTCACACCTAGCTCCAGCAGACAAGAGTCCTTTGTCCCACCTTGGTCATTCCACAGATACATAAACCCATTTTCCTACTTCCAACAGACCTCACTACTTCTGAGGATGCTTTCCATAGATGCAGGTGAAATGTCAGGAGAAAAAATGCCTCTAGAACATGGCCATATAGTCCGGAAAAACCTACAACAACCCTGTGATTCCGGCCATGAAAGCCTTCGATAATACAAGTGACCATCACTCATAAAAAACACTGAAAAACACAGTGGAAGAGACTTAGAAAGCCCAAAAAAGTAAAAAGATGCTACAGCGCATGCGCATAATGACTCCCCCTGGCAAACAAAACACACAATAGCATATCCACACTCTCTTCCAGACTACAGCACCCAGCATCCCCTAGACCAGGCCCTTTAGAAGAAGAGGATGGTTCAAATGCACTGCTTCCAAGATGCAAGCTTTCTTCTCCTTGGATTTCTTTGAGAGCATCCCAATCCCTGCAAATTTCCAATTTCCTATTCCTGGACTGCAATTCCCAGCAATCCGCCAGAGAGATAGATTAGATAGAGATAAATAGGTAGATAGATAGATTTATCAGGAGGACTGCTGGGAGTTGCAGTCCAAGAATAGGTAGAGAAGGAAGAAAGGGGAGAAAGAGGAAGGGAAAGAAAAGGTGGGGGAGGAAGGGAAGAGGAAGAGAAGGAAGGAAGAAGAGAAAGAAAGAAAGAAAGAAAGAAAGAAAGAAAGAAAGAAAGAAAGAAAGGAAGGAAGGCAGAAAAGAGGGAGGGAAGGAAGGAGATAAAGAAAGAAGAGAAAGAGGGAGGGAAGGTTGGCCACAGCAACGTGTGGCGGGTACAGCTAGTCTATACCTCACAATTGTGTTAAAAAACAAAGTATGGATTGTCAATGTTGCAATCCCAGGTGACAGCAGGATTGCAGAGTAACAACTGGAAAAGGTGACACAGTATGAGGATTTAAAGATTGAACTGCAAAGACTCTGGCACAAGCCAGTCAAGGCGGTCCCAGTGGTGATCGGCACACTGGGTGCAGTGCCTCAAGACCTTGGCCTGCACTTAAACACAATCGGCACTGACAAAATTACCATCTGCCAGCTGCAAAAGGCCACCCTACTGGGATCTGCATGCATTATTCGCTGATACATCACACTGTCCTAGACACTTGGGAAGTGTCTGACGTGTGATCCAATACAACAGCCAGCAGAGTGTCTGCTGTGGACTCATCTGGTTGTGTTTCTAATAATAATAATAATAATAATAATAATAATAATCAGTCCTAGATGCTTGGGAAGTGTTCAACTTGTGATTTTTTGATACAAAATCCAGCATATAGATCTCGTTTGCTGTGACATACTGTGCTTTTGTGTCAGTAAAATAATATATAATCTATATATATAAATTTGTTAGGGGCATCCAACGAGGAAACAAAACTCAAAAACCCCCCAACGAAACTGTACCAAAATTGCCATGCCCATAACACAACCCACAAGGTACAAACATATCTACTCAAAATGAAAAACAACACAACAACACACTCACAAAACGGCAAAACAACAAAACTCAAAAAACCCCAACGAAACTTAACCAAAATTGCCATGCCCATAACACAACCCACAAGGTACAAACATATCTACTCAAAATGAAAAACAACACAACAACACACTCACAAAACAGCAAAACAACAAAACTAAAAAAAAACAACGAAACTTAACCAAAATTGCCATGCCCATAACACAACCCACAAGGTACAAACATATCTACTCAAAATGAAAAACAACACAACAACACACTCACAAAACGGCAAATCAACAAAACTCACAAACCCCCCCAACGAAACTTAACCAAAATTCCCATGCCCATAACACAACCCACAAGGTACAAACATATCTACTCAAAATGAAAAACAACACAACAACACACTCACAAAACAGCAAAACAACAAAACTAAAAAAAAAACGAAACTTAACCAAAATTGCCATGCCCATAACACAACCCACAAGGTACAAACATATCTACTCAAAATGAAAAACAACACAACAACACACTCACAAAACGGCAAATCAACAAAACTCACAAACCCCCCCAACGAAACTTAACCAAAATTCCCATGCCCATAACACAACCCATAAGGTACAAACATATCTACTCAAAATGAAAAACAACACAACAACACACTCACAAAACGGCAAAACAACTGAGCATGCGCATTGGTGCCCAGCCGCAAGTTCCCTGGCGCGCGCACACAGTTCCCTCCGCGGAAGCCATGCCCACTCCAAGCCCCGCCGCGCCGCTTCCCGCACACACACACCCCCGCCGCACGCACACACACAACCCCACGCTCCATCACTCCCCCCACCGCACACACACACGCAACCCCACGCTCCTTCACTCCCCCCACCGCCACACACACACGCGCAACCCCACTCCCCCCCCGCTGCCGCACACACACACGCAACCCCACGCTCCATCACTCCCCCCGCTGCCGCACACACACACACAACCTCACGCTCCATCACTCGCCTGCCCCAATCTTACCTCCTTTTACTTCACGCCACCTCCAAACCCCACCGCACCCCTTCCCGCCCTGTCAAAATCCAGGAAAGACAGGAAGGAAGGAAAGAAGGAAGAAAGAGAAAGGGAGATAAAGAAAAGGGGGAAGGAAGGAAAGTTAGAGAAAGAAGGAAGAAGAAAAGGAAAGGAAAGGAAAGGAAAGATGGAAGGAAAGAAAAGAGAGACAGCAGAAGAGAAAGAAAAAGGGGGAAGGAAGGAAAGAGGTAGAGAAGGAAGAAATGAGAGACAGAGGGAGGGAAAGAAAAAGGGGGAAGGAAGGAAGGAGAGAAGGAAAGAAAAAAGGGAATGAAAGAAGGAAAGAGGGAGTGAAGGAAGAGGGAAGATGTAGAGAAAGAGGGAGGGAAGGAAAGACAGAAGGAAGAAAAGAGACCAAAAGAGAAAGAAAAAGGGGGAAGGAAGGAAGGAGAGAAGGAAAGAAAAAAGGGAATGAAGGAAGGAAAGAGGGAGTGAAGGAAGGGGGAAGATGTAGAGAAAGAGGGAGGGAAGGAAAGAAGGAAAGAGAGAAGGAAGGAAAGAGGCCAGAAGAGAAAGAAAAAGGGGGAAGGAAGGAGATAGAGAAGGAAGAGGAGAAGGAAAGATGGGAGGGAAGGAAGGAAGGAGGGAAAGAAGGAGAGAAAGAGGGAAGGTTGGTGACAGCAATGCGTGGCGGGTAAAGGTTGTTATTTCTATTATGCTATTGTTCCTCTGAGACCCTTTTAGGGGGAATGGGAGAGGTGTCAGGTCCCGGAGGCAATGCATTGCATTATTGTTATTGTTATGATGGTGGTGAAATAAAAGGAAATAAAAAGCGAAAGAAGGAAGCAAACAGGGAGGGAAGAAAGGCAAAGGAAGAAAGGGGGAGGGAATGAAGGAAAGAGAGAAGGATGAAACCAAGTAGTGAAAGAAGGAAAGAAAGAAAGAGGTAGAGAAGGAAGAAAGGAGAGAAAGGGGGAAGGAATAGGTAGGTACCTCTCTTTCATAATAGTCCAGATATCTACCTCAACTTTGATAAGTTTTACTATAGGCCACAGCAACGCGTGGCAGGGCACAGCTAGTAATATATAATAATATAACAGACTCGTGGACAACAAGTTAAACATGAGCCAACAATGTGATGTGGCGGCAAAAAAAGCCAATGGGATTTTGGCCTGCATCAAGAGGAGCCTAGGCTCTAGGTCCAGGGAAGTCATGCTCCCCATGCTCTATTCTGCTCTGGTTAGACCACACCTGGAATATTGTGTCCAATTCTGGGCACCACAATTCAAGAGAGATATTGACTCTAAGCTGGAATGTGTCCAGAGGAGAGCGACTCAAATGATCAAGGGTCTGGAGAACAAGCCCTATGAGGAGCGGCTTAAGGAGCTGGGCATGTTTAGCCTGAAGAAGAGAAGGCTGAGAGGAGATATGATAGCCATGTATAAATATGTGAGAAGAAGCCACAGGGAGGAGGAGGGAGCAAGCTTGTTTTCTTCTTCCCTGGAGACTAGGACGCAAGGGAACAATGGCTTCAAACTACAAGAGAGGAGATTCCATCTGAACACGAGGAAGAACTTCCTGACTGTGAGAGCCGTTCAGCAGTGGAACTCTCTGCCCCGGAGTGTGGTGGAGTCTCATTCTTTGGAAGCTTTTAAACAGAGCCTGGATGGCCATCTGTCGGGGGTGATTTGAATGCAATATTCCTGCTTCTTGGCAGAATGGGGTTGGACTGGATGGCCCATGAGGTCTCTTCCAACTCTTTGATTCTATGATTCTATTGTCAAGGCAAATATTAATATTATTATTAATGGGCTTTATTGTCAAGTCAAAAAACCTTTATTGGCATTTGTGCTCTCCGCATCGGATGCCTACCAGGAGCCCTTTGTTGGGAAAAAGTTGGCAACCTTTGCAGGGATGGCACAAAGGACACCTTGGAGGGCGGCAAAGGAGCCTTGGCTTTGAGAAAGGAATAGGATCCAGAACACAATCTCTTTTGGAACAAAAGGTGTGTGTGTGTGTGTGTGTGTGTGTGTGTGTGTATATATATATATATATATGTCTGCATTTAGGAGAAGACGCAAGGCCCGGTTGTAGTTTTTACAAGGTCTTGAGCCTTCCCTCCTGACTGTGAGAGCCGTTCAGCAGTGGAACTCTCTGTCCCGGAGACTCCTTCTTTGGAAGCTTTTAAACAGAGGCTGGATGGCCATCTGTCAGGGGTGATTTGAATGCAATATTCCTGCTTCTTGGCAGAATGGGGTTGGACTGGATGGCCCATGAGGTCTCTTCCAACTCTTTGATTCTATGATTCTATGAGTGTTGAACTACAGCTCTCAGGATCCTTTAGCATTGAGCCAGGGCAGTTAACGTGGCATCAAACTGCATTAATTCTACAGTGGAGATGCCCCCAAGGATATTGGCACGACGGCAAATGGCACAAAGGGCTGGTACAAAAATGGTCTCTGGTGGAAGCCACTTTGGAGCTCGAAAGGCAGAGAGAGACAGCATTAGCGGGCATTTACTTCATATTGCAAATATTATAAGGTGTAATATTATCATTATATGCCTAATATATACAAATTATACCTAATACATTCAGCATTATTTTGGGGAAGATGCTCTGTCGCGCCCCCAATAAGTAAATATATTTGTGTGTGTGTATATCTATATGTATATGTATGTGTGTGTATATATATAGAGAGTAACCCAGAGCCTTGCAGGCGTTGAGAGATAATCTCAATTGACAGAATAAGAGCCAAATGATCTTGACTCTTAGAGGATATTCGAGCTCTCTCTCTGTTTCCCTGTCTCTCTCTCTCTTTCTCACCCACCGCTGGCATCGAGTCGAGATCTGCGCATGGAGGTATGCGCTGATTGTGTAATGCCAGGGTTGCCTTGAATGATGACATTGTACCACCGAACCGAGATAAGGAATGTGCGGCCAAAATGACTTCAAGGGTGGAGGCAAATGCGTAGGAAATGCATGACGTACAGCGTCAGTAGGGAATACGAGCCTATGCGCCGATGACCACTATGGGCCATGTGCAAGGCTAGTCCATGTGGAATAGGGTTGTGCCATGTGTAACAACAGCCCATGCCAAATATAGATCTAGGCAGCAATGTATACTCATGCACCATATGGATTACAGAACCAACTGGGACATGAATCATCAAACCGTAGTGTTGGAAGAGACCCCAAGGGCTATCTAGTCAAACCCCTATGAGAGAGGTAGAGGTAGGGAGGTAGATAAGTAGATGATAGATAGATAGATACCTATATGTGATAGACTCATGGAATTGGAAGAGACCTCAAGGGCCATCTTGTCCAACCCCTATGAGAGATAGAGGTAGAGGTAGGGAGGTAGATAGGTAGATGATAGATAGATAGATAGATAGATAGATAGATAGATAGATACCTATAGGTGATAGACTCATGGAATTGGAAGAGACCTCAAGGGCCACTTTGTCCAACACCTATGAGAGATAGAGGTAGAGGTAGAGATAGAGATAGGTAGGGAGATAGATAGATAGATCAATCGATAGATAGATAGATAGCTATGTGATTGACTCATGGAATTGGAAGAGACCCAAGACCATCTTGTCCAACCCCTATGAGAGGTAGAGGTAGAGATAGAGGTAGGTAGGTAGGTAGGTAGGTAGATAGATAGATGATGGATAGATAGATAGATAGATACCTATAAATGATTGACTCATGGAATTGGAAGAGATCCCAAGGGCCATCTAGTCCAGCCCCTATGAGAGGTAGAGGTAGAGGTAGAGGTAGGTAGGTAAGTAGATAGTTAGATAGATAGATAGATAGATAGATAGATAGAGATGATTGACTCATGGAATTGGAAGAGACCCCAAGGACCATCTAATCCAACCTTTATGAGAGGTAGAGGTAGAGGTAGAGGTAGGTAGGTAGATAGTAAGATGATGGATAAATGATAGATAAATAGAGAGATAGATAGATAGATACCTATAGATGACTGACTCATGGAATTGGAAGAGACCAAGGATCATCTTGTCCAACCTCTATGAGAGGTAGAGGTAGAGGTAGGTAGGTAGGTAGGTAGATGATGGATAGATAGATACCTATAGATGATTGCCTCATGGAATTGGAAGAAACCCCAAGGTCCATCTAGTCCAACCCCTATGAGAGGTAGAGATGGAGGTAGGTAGGTAGATAGTTAGATGATGGATAGATAGATAGATAGATAGATAGATAGATAGATAGATAGATATAGATGATTGACTCATGGAATTGGAAGAAACCCCAAGGACCATCTAGTCCAACCCCTATGAGAGGTAGAGATGGAGGTAGGTAGGTAGGTAGATAGTTAGATGATGGATAGATAGATAGATAGATAGATATAGATGACTGACATGGAATTGGAAGAGAACCCAAGGACCATCTAGTCCAACCCCTATGAGAGGTAGAGGTAGAGGTAGGTAGGTAGATAGTTAGATGATGGATTGATAGATAGATAGATAGATAGATGGATACCTATAGATGATTGACTCATGGAATTGGAAGAAACCCCAAGGACCATCTAGTCCAACCCCTATGAGAGGTAGAGATGGAGGTAGGTAGGTAGATAGTTAGATGATGGATAGATAGATAGATAGATAGATATAGATGACTGACATGGAATTGGAAGAGAACCCAAGGACCATCTAGTCCAACCCCTATGAGAGGTAGAGGTAGAGGTAGGTAGGTAGATAGTTAGATGATGGATAGATAGATAGATAGATAGATAGATAGATAGATAGATGGATACCTATAGATGATTGCCTCATGGAATTGGAAGAAACCCCAAGGACCATCTAGTCCAACCCCTATGAGAGGTAGAGATGGAGGTAGGTAGGTAGATAGTTAGATGATGGATAGATAGATAGATAGATGGATATAGATGACTGACATGGAATTGGAAGAGAACCCAAGGACCATCTAGTCCAACCCCTATGAGAGGTAGAGGTAGAGGTAGGTAGGTAGATAGTTAGATGATGGATAGATAGATAGATAGATAGATAGATAGATAGATAGATAGATGGATACCTATAGATGATTGACTCATGGAATTGGAAGAAACCCCAAGGACCATCTAGTCCAACCCCTATGAGAGGTAGAGGTAGAGGTAGGTAGGTAGATAGTTAGATGATGGATAGATAGATAGATAGATAGATAGATGGATACCTATAGATGATTGCCTCATGGAATTGGAAGAAACCCCAAGGACCATCTAGTCCAACCCCTATGAGAGGTAGAGATGGAGGTAGGTAGGTAGATAGTTAGATGATGGATAGATAGATAGATAGATAGATATAGATGACTGACATGGAATTGGAAGAGAACCCAAGGACCATCTAGTCCAACCCCTATGAGAGGTAGAGGTAGAGGTAGGTAGGTAGATAGTTAGATGATGGATAGATAGATAGATAGATAGATAGATAGATGGATACCTATAGATGATTGACTCATGGAATTGGAAGAAACCCCAAGGACCATCTAGTCCAACCCCTATGAGAGGTAGAGGTAGAGGTAGGTAGGTAGATAGTTAGATGATGGATAGATAGATAGATAGATAGATAGATAGATAGATAGATAGATGGATACCTATAGATGATTGACTCATGGAATTGGAAGAAACCCCAAGGACCATCTAGTCCAACCCCTATGAGAGGTAGAGGTAGAGGTAGGTAGGTAAGTAGGTAGATGATGGATAGATAGATAGATACCTATAGATGATTGAGTCGTGGAATTGGAAGAAACCCCAAGGACCATCTAGTCCAACCCCTATGAGAGGTAGAGGTAGGTAGGTAGATAGTTAGATGATAGATAGATAGATGATAGATAGATAGATAGATAGATAGATAGATAGATGATAGATAGATAGATACCTATAGGTGATTGACTCATGGAATTGGAAGAGACCCCAAGGACCATCTAGTCCAACCCCTATGAGAGGTAGAGGTAGAGATAGAGGTAGAGATCGAGGTAAGTAGATAGATAGTTAGATGATAGATAGATAGATAGATAGATAGAAAGATAGGACAGACAGATACCAATAGGTGATAAACTCATGGAGTTGGAAGAAACCTCAAGAGCTATGTAGGAAAACCCTCTAAGATAGAAGATGATAGATGACATCATAGGGCTGGAAGGGATCCCCAAATGCCATCGAGACCAACCCCATTCTTCTAGGCAGGAAGAAACAAACTAAAGCCCTCCCGACAGATGGCCATCCAGCCTCTGCTTAAAAACCTACAGAGGAGAAGGCTCCTTTAGATTCTTTGGCAACAGCAGATTCCACTATTGAACATCTTTTACTGTTAGGAAGTTCCTCCTAATCTTCAGGAGGAATCTCTTTTCCTGCCAATGTAATCCATTCCGGCATTGTGTCCCAGTTTCTGGAGCAGCAGAAAACAAGTGTTTCCCCATTTTCCTCAATATAACATCTTTTCAGATACTTAAACATGGTCCTCATCTCTTCTCGCAACTAAACGTATTTAACTCCCGAAGCCCTATATCAGTGGTTCTCAACCTTCCGAATGCCGCGACCCCTTAATACAGTTTCTCATGTTGTGGTGACCCACAACCACAACCCTAACATTATGAATCGCCGTGTAAATAATGATCTGCAGGATGTGTTTTCATTCACTGGAGCAAATTTGGCACAAATACCCGGTATGCCCAAATTTGAATACTGGTGGGGTTGGTGGGCAGATTGATTTTGCCATTTGAGAGTTGTAGTTGCTGGGATTTATAGTTAACCTGTAAACAAAGAGCATTCTGAACCCCACCAACAATGGAATTGAACCAAAGATGGCACACAGAACTCCAACAGAAAATACTGGAAGGGTTTGGTGGGCATTGACCTTGAGTTTGGGAGTTGAAGTTCGCTTATATCCAGAGAGCACTCTAGACTCCAACAATGATGGATCTGGACCAAACTTGGCACAGTTACTCCATATGCCCAAATGTGAACACTCATGGGGTTTTGGGGAAATAGACCTTTGGGGAAATAGACCAGAGGAGGGTGACTAAAATGATCAAGGGTCTGGAGAACAAGCCCTATGAGGAGCGGCTTAGGGAACTGGGCATGTTTAGCCTGAAGAAGAGAAGGCTGAGAGGAGATATGATAGCCATGTATAAATATGTGAGAGGAAGCCACAGGGAGGAGGGAGCAAGCTTGTTTTCTGCTTCCCTGGAGACTAAAGAGTCTGGAGAACAAGCCCTATGAGGAGCGGCTTAAGGAGCTGGGCATGTTTAGCCTGAAGAAGAGAAGGATGAGAGGAGACATGATAGCCATGTATAAATATGTGAGAGGAAGCCACAGGGAGGAGGAGGGAGCAAGCTTGTTTTCTGCTTCCCTGGAGACTAGGACGCGGAACAACGGCTTCAAACTACAAGAGAGGAGATTCCATCTGAACATTAGGAAGAACTTCCTGACTGTGAGAGCCGTTCAGCAGTGGAACTCTCTGCCCTGGAGTGTGGTGGAGGCTCCTTCTTTGGAAGCTTTTAAGCAGAGGCTGGATGGCCATTTGTCAGGGGTGGTTTGAATGCAATATTCCTGCTTCTTGGCGGGGGGTTGGACTGGATGGCCCATGAGGTCTCTTCCAACTCTTTGATTCTATGATTTTATGATTTGGGAGTTGTACTTGCTGGGATTTATAGTTCACCTACAATCAAGGAGCGTTCTGAACCCCAACAATGATAGAATTGGGCCAAACTTCCCACACAGAGACCCCCATGACCAACAGAAAATACTGTGTTTTCTGATGGTCTTTGGTGACCCTTCTGACACCCCTTCGCGACCCCTCCAGGGGTCCCGACCCCCAAGTTGAGAAACATTGCCTTAGACGCAGGGCTTTCTCTATTTCTGCCCCTGCCTTATGGAATTCCTTGCCTCCCTATATGAGAGCCATGTGCGACTTAGGGCCTTTTACGCTAGCACTTAAGACCTGGCTTTTCACTAGAGCATTTGATCTATGTTAATCATTAATTTCTGTATGTCTATATTTTTATCTTTTACAGTTTAGCTGTAAATCACCTAGAGCAGTTCGGATGGAGGGCGATTAATAAGTCTTAAATATGATGATTATGATGATGATCATATCTACACCAATGACCAGCCACTGCCAGAAGGGACAGAGAGTTTCATCTATGCTGATGATCGTGCCATTACCACTCAAGCAGGGAGCTTTGAGATGGTAGAACAGAAGCTCTCCGAAGCTCTAGGTGCTCTTACTGCCTATTACAGGGAAAAACAACTGATCCCTAATCCATCTAAAACACAGACATGCTCCTTTCACCTTAAGAACAGACAAGCATCCCGAGCTCTGAGGATTACCTGGGAAGGAATCCCACTGGAGCATTGCAGCGCACCCAAGTACCTGGGAGTCACTCTGGACCGTGCTCTGACCTACAAGAAGCACTGCCTGAACATCAAGCAAAAAGTGGGTGCTAGAAACAATATCATACGAAACGATATCATACAAAAGCTGACTGGCACAACCTGGGGATCACAACCAGACACAGTGAAGACATCTGCCCTTGCACTATGCTACTCTGCTGCTGAGTATGCATGCGCAGTGTGGAACACATATCACCACACTAAAACAGTGGATGTGGCTCTTAATGAGACATGCCGCATTATCACAGGGTGTCTGCGCCCTACACCACTGGAGAAATTACACTGCTTAGCCGGTATTGCACCACCTGACATCCGCCGGGAAGTAACAGCCAATAGTGAAAGGACCAAGCAGAGACATCTCCAGCTCATCCCCTGTTTGGGTATCAGCCAGCACGCCAACGACTTAAATCTAGACATAGTTTTCTAAGATCTACAGAGACACTCACTGGAATACCCCAGCAAGCAAGAGTCCAAAAGTGGCAGGCCCAAACCCAGCACCTCAATCCATGGGTGATACCAGATAAGAGACTCCCCCCTGGGCACACAGAAGACGGGGTGACTTGGAAGGCGCTGAACAGACTGCGCTCTGGCACCACGAGATGCAGAGCCAACCTCAAGAAATGGGGCTACAAAGTGGAATCCTTGGCATGCGAGTGCGGAAAAGAGCAAACCACTGACCACCTGCTGCAATGCACCCTGAGCCCTGCCACATGCACAAGGGAGGACCTTCTTGCAGCAACACCAGAGGCACTCCAAGGGGCCAGATACTGGTCAAAGGACATTTAACCAACTACCAAATTTGCAAAATCTGTGTTTTTGTTTTTTTCTTTTTAATCTCTGTGTTTGTTTTGCTCTGTTAGAATTGTAATATAATGGTATGGTTGCTGATGACATGATAAATAAATATTATGATGATGAAATAAATAAATAAATAATTGTGGGGGGAAAACAAATATGGATCGTCAATGTTGAAATCCCAGGTGACAGCAGAATTGATGAGAAGCAACTGGAAAAGCTTACACGATATAGGGATTTAAAGATCACACTGCAAAGACTCTGGCACAAGCCAGTCAAGATGGTCCCAATGGTAATCGGCACACTGGGTGCAGTGCCTCAAGACCTCGGCCTGCACTTAAAAACAATTGGTACTGACAAAATCACCATCTGTCAGCTGCAAAAGGCCACCTCACTTGGATCTGAGCGCATTATTCGCCGATACATCACACAGTCCTAGAGACTTGGGAAGTGTCCGACGTGGGATTCAATACAAAAGCCATGAGAGTGACCTTGTCTGCTGTGGACTCATCTTGTTGTGTTTCAAATAATAATAGTAGCAGCTGTTTAGTAGTATATTCGTGGCCAGATTTCTTTAAGGAAGGTTTGCCTTTACTTCCCTCTGAGGCTGAGAGAGTGTGACTTAGGACCCTTCTACACTGCCCTATAAAACCCAGATTATTTGCTTTAAACTGGATTATATGGAAGTGTAGACTCCTATAATTTAGTTCAAAACAGATAATGTAGATTATATGCTTGGATAATCTGGATTCTATGGCAGTGTAGAAGGGCCCTAACTACAATTCCCATCTGGCTAGGGATTATGGGAATTGTAGTCCACACCTATGGGTGGCTAATGGGGGAAATATTATTCTATATGCCTTCCTTCCATAATGATCGCAGGACTTCCTTCTTCATTCAATGACTATTTTTTCCCCCGTTGCTGCTTTTCAAAGCAATTATTTCCATTTTCCGAAATAACCCCCCTATTTCCAAACGGATTTCCCTTTGAACCGTCAGCCTTCCTTTTGTTTATTAACTATATTTATGAGATTTCCGCCCTTTCCAATCTGCCTCCCCAAAAACATTGAGGTCCAAGACAGCCAAACAGTAGGAATGGATAAATCAAGTTCGGATTAAAAACATTAATCCCTTCTATGAAAAACCTCGGGGCGACTTTGAAAAGGAACGAGGAACAAAGACGTTTCCTTTTTTTAAAAGGAAGCAACTGTCTGGATTAAAAGGCCCTTTTCCTGCTTTGATCCCAAAGGCTTATGGTGATAATTGGGTGGCTGATGTGTGGCAACCCTAAAGTGAACCTATGGGGCCTTATTCGTTGCTTTTGCCACTTGCTTTGAGGCTGAGAGAGTGTGACTTGGCCAAGGTCAGCTGGGGCTTGGACCCCGGTCTCAAAGGGAAGAACAATGTGGAATCATTGCTTAATCCCACAATAATTATTTATGATCCCGTGAACAATAGCCAAGGATTTATTTTCCTTGCTAGGAGCATATGGAATACATTAATGTCTGTTTTCGTAGCACTGGTCTAGCCAATGTACACTATTCTCATCTCTGTCTTAAGGTGCATCTACATCAGGCATGGGCAAATTTGGGCCCACCAGGTGTTTTGGACTTCAGCTCCCAGCAGGTGTTCAACTCCAGGTGTTTTGGACTTCAACACCCACCAAATTTTCAACTCAAGGTGTTATGACCTTCAATTCCCTCCAGGTGTTAAACTCCAGGTATTTTGGACTTCAACTCCCACCAGATGTTCAACTCCAGGTGTTTCAGACTTCAACGCCCACCAGATATTCAACTCTGAGTGTTTTGGACTTCAGCTCCCACCAGGCGTTCAACTCCAGGTGTTTTGGACCAACTCCTACCAGGTGTTCAACTCCAGGTGTTTTGGACTGCAACACCCACCAGATGTTCAACTCCAGGTGTTTTGGACTTTAACTACCACCAGTTGTTGTTAAACTCCCAGGTGTTTTGGACTTCAACTGCCACCAGATGTTCAAATCCAGGTGTTTTGGACTTCAACTCCCACCAGGTGTTTTGGACTTCAACTCCTGCCAGATGTTCAACTCCAGGTGTTTTGGACTTCAACTCCCACCAGGTGTTTTGGACTTCAGCCCCCACCCGATGTTCAAATCCAGGTGTTTTGGACTTCAGCTCTCACCAGATGTTCAACTCCAGGTGTTTTGGACTTCAACTCCCACCAGATGTGCAACTCCAGGTGTTTTGGACTTCAATGCCCACCAGATGTTCAACTCCAGGTGTTTTGGACTTCAATGCCCACCAGATGTTCAACTCCCAAGTGTTTTGGACTTCAATGCCCACCAGATGTGCAACTCCAGGTGTTTTGGACTTCAATGCCCACCAGATGTTCAACTCCAGGTGTTTTGGACTTCAATGCCCACCAGATGTTCAACTCCCAAGTGTTTTGGACTTCAACGCCCACCAGATGTTCAACTCCCAAGTGTTTTGGACTTCAACTCCCACCAGATGTTCAACTCCAGGTGTTTTGGACTTCAATGCCCACCAGATGTTCAACTCCCAAGTGTTTTGGACTTCAACGCCCACCAGATGTTCAACTCCCAAGTGTTTTGGACTTCAACTCCCACTAGATGTTCAACTCCAGGTATTTTGGACTTCAACTCCCACCATTCCTAACAGCCTTGGGCCTCTTCCTTTTCTACCTCAGGCTGTTAGGAATGGTGGGAGTTGAAGTCCAAAACACCTGGATGGAAGGCCCAAGTTTGCCCATGCCTGGTCTAGAGTGAAGGACCACTTGGCAGCAGAACCATCCTCAAGGGGGGGGGGCACCAGTTTAGTCACCACAGCTCAAGGCTATGGAATCCCGGAAGTTGTCGTTTTGCAACTGCATGCTATTTGACCCCACTTGAATCACCATGGTTCAATGATATGGGAATTTGGGAGTTGTAGTTTGATGAGGTCCTTAGCAAACTGCATCTCCCAAGGATTCCATAGCATTGTGCCATGGGCAGTTCAAGCGAGGGCAGTCAAAAAAGCGCCTTCATTTGGATGCAGCTGGAGGAGAAAGACCTCGTAAAACTATACATCCCATAATTTTATTGCATTGAGCCATAGCAAAGTAGTGCCAAATTGCATTAAATCTATAGAGCAGATGCTCCCTTTCTCCCCTCTCTTCCAAGGACTGTATTGACCAGCCTGAACTGCTTCAGGAAGTTTTTTTCTCCCATTCATCTCCAGCTAAAGTCCTGCCCTAACCTTTAAAATTCCAATTTAAACCTCCTGGAGATTCAATAACATAGAGAAAAATGTCCAGCCCGCAGTGAAAATGCAAAGGAGACAGTCAGTGCTCTGTTTTGCACTGCTATCTAATGTGGTCCCTTCTAGACTGCCTTATAAAATCCAGATTATCTGCTTTGAACTGGATTATATGGCATTGTAGACTCACATAATCCAGTTCAAAGCAGATAACCTGGATTATCCGATTTGATATGGCAGTGTACAACAGTGTTTCTCAACCTTCCTAATGCAGTACCCCCTTCATACGATTCCTCATGTTGTGGTGACCCCCAACCATAACATTATTTTCGTTGCTACTTCATAACTGTAGTTTTGCTATTGATTTTGTCATTTGGGAGTTGCAGTTTCTGGGATTTATAGTTCCCCTATAAATCCCAGAAACTCCATCAGGGATGGAATTGAACCAAACCTGGCTCATAGAATTTCCATGACGAACAGAAAATACTGGAAGGGTCTGGTGGGCATTGACCTTGAGTTTTGGAGTTGTAGTTCATCTACATCCAGAGTTCACCTACAATCAAACAGCATTCTGAACCCCACCAATGATGGAATTGAACCAAACTTGGCACACAGAACTCCCACGAGCAACAGAAAATACTGGAAGGGTTTGGTGAGCATTGACCTTGAGTTTTGGAGTTGTAGTTCACCTACATCCAGAAGGAAAGTGGACTCAAACCATGATGGATCTGGACCAAACTTGGCACTAATACTCAATATGCCCAAATGTGAACACTGGTGGAATTTGGGGTAAACAGACCTTGACATTTTGGAGTTGTAGTTTCTGGGATTTATAGTTCACCTACAATCAAAGAGCATTCTGAACTCCCCCAGTGATGGAATTGAAACAAACTTGGCATACAGAATTTCCATGACCAACAGAAAATACTGGAAGGGTCTGGTGGGCATTCACCTTGAGTTTTGGAGTTGCAGTTCACCTACATCCAGAGAGCACTGTGGAATTGCCAGCTCAATGGGAATATGCAACTTACAATGGGATGCGTCGTGCATGACCCACCAAAACAAGTCCACGCCATTGGACTTCTAGTGCAGGATTCTGGCCCAAAAGACATGGAAGTTTAGGCTCAGGTCTACGCTTTACAGAGCGAATTATTTGGGACCTGTATCCCAAAGTCCTATATGCTAGATGGGTAATTCTATGCTATTTTGGTTCTAGCAAATCTTTAAAAAGTTACTTTTCAACTCCCAGGATTCTATAGGGTGACCAGAGATGGATGGACGGACAGACAGACAGACATACAGATGGTTGGGTGGGTAGCTAGGTAGCTTAATGGACCTGGACCACACTTGGCACATCTATCCTTCATGATCCTACTTAAAATAATTGATGTGTTTGATCTAAGAAAGCCACCCCTTTCATGCCCAAAGCAGAGAGGACGAAAAGGAAGAAAGTGGATTGGCTGTATCTGGGTGAAGTGGCCCTCTGTCATGTGACTGAGATATATTTGTGTGTTTGCAGAGGTGGCCCTAGGTAATTTTCAAAGGTAAGCAAACAGTATTTTGGTGCCCCCCCCCCAACCAATCATTGATATATATTTTCTGTTTGTCGTGGGAGTTCTGTGTGCCATATTTGGTTCAATTCCATCATTGGTGGAGTTCAGAATGCTCTTTGATTGTAGGTGAACTATACATCCCAGTAACTACACTTGCCATACTTGCTCCCTTGCCTGGCCCACTTTGGGTCCGGAGGTGTGCCTGAAGACCCCGGTGTGTGCACCAAAAGTCACCTCTTCTCCTGACTTTCTCCTCAGCCATTGGGACCGAGAGAGAGAGAGAGAGAGAGAGAGAAAGAGAGAGGTGGAGATACCCACCTTTCCTGAAGGTAGGCACAAAAACAAAGGAGGGAGCGGAGGTGGGAGATACCTCCAGCCGGAGGGGCTCTCTCTCTCTCTTGATCCCAATGGCTGAAGAGAAAGTCAGGAGAAAAGGCGACTTTTGGTGCGCACACTGGGGTCTTCAGACACGCCTCCGGACCCGAAGCGGGCCAGGCGCGGCGGCTCCACCCCTTGGCCCACCCGCGGATTGGGGAGAGAAGAGAAGGCGGGGGGAGCGCCGGGGGATCGGGAAAGGGAGCTGGTCATGGGGAAGGGATCGAACACAGAGAACGATTGAGCGCCGGCTCTGCTCGCGCACCCAGTGGAGCAGGAATGAGAGGGGCTAGGCGAGGCTCAAGGGTCCGGCCCCTTTGGGAAGAGGATCGCCCGGCAGTGAGGCAAGAAAGCTGAGGCTCCCCCTGGACTGATAGGGCTGTTGTGAGCTGAGGCGGCGCTCCTCAAGTGGTGGTCGAGGGGCATTTACAGAGGCGCATCTGCGCCCCTAGCAAAAAAAGTGTTCTGCGACCGCTTACTTCGCATAATGGATGAGCCGCCCCTGTGTGTTTGTGTTGGGACTACAAGTCCAACCAAACCCATCTGCAATGCCAGAAATACAACTTAATGGTGTAACATTAGAAAATGTTGACTATTTCCGCTCTCTTGGCAGCCTCCTCTCCACAAAAGTCAACATTGACACTGAAATACAACACCGCCTCAGCTCTGCAAGTGCAGCATTCTTCCAAATGAAGCAGAGAGTGTTTGAGGACTGGGGCATCCATAGGGAGACCAAGGGGCTTGTTTATAAAGCCATTGTCCTCCCAACCCTGCTCTATGCCTGCGAGATGTGGACAGTCTACAGACATCATATGCAACTCCTGGAATGATTCCATCAGCGCTGCCTCCGGCTGGATGGGCAATTCTATGCTATTTTGGTCCTGGCAGATCTTTAAAAAGTTACTTTTCAACTCCCAGGATTCTATAGGAGAACCAGAGATGGATGGATGGACAGATAGAGAGATGGTTGGGTGGATAGACAGATGGTTGGGTGGGTGGCTAGATAGATGGCTGGCTGGCTGGCTGGATAGATAGATAGATAGATAGATAGATAGATAGATAGATAGATAGAAAGAAGGATGGATGATCGTCAAAGTATGTATTTATGTATATATGCTTGTTTGTTGTTTGCTGGTTTGTACCTCAAACTCTTCCCCTTGGCACGTCTATCCTTCATGATCCTACTTAAAATAATTGATGGGTTTGATCTAAGAAAACCAACCCTTTCAAAGCCCAGAGAGAATGAAAAGAGAGACAGTGGATTGGCTGTCTCTGGGTGAAGTGGCCCTCTGTCATGATTAAGGGTCTGGAGAACAAGCCCTATGAGGAGCGGCTTAGGGAACTGGGCATGTTTAGCCTGAAGAAGAGAAGGCTGAGAGGAGATATGATAGCCATGTATAAATATGTGAGAGGAAGCCACAGGGAGGAGGGAGCAAGCTTGTTTTCTGCTTCCTTGGAGACTAGGACGCGGAACAATGGCTTCAAACTACAAGAGAGGAGATTCCATCTGAACATGAGGAAGAACTTCCTGACTGTGAGAGCCGTTCAGCAGTGGAACTCTCTGCCCCGGAGTGTGGCGGAGGCTCCTTCTTTGGAAGCTTTTAAGCAGAGGCTGGATGGCCATCTGTCAGGGGTGATTTGAATGCAATATTCCTGCTTCTTGGCAGAATGGGGTTGGACTGGATGGCCCATGAGGTCTCTTCCAACTCTTTGATTCTATGATTCTATGATTCTATGTGACTGGGAAGTATATGTGTATGTGTTGAACTACAACTCCAAGGATCCTATATTTTCATTGACGGAACCCTATGGAGTACTAATTCTGTCAGTGTTAAGAAAAGTTAAATATTTTTTTGGACTACAACACCCAGAATCCTGCTTGCCAACAAAGTATTCTGTAGAATTGCCATGCCAAAATAAATAAATAAATAAAAATCACATTTTTCTGAAATTGCATTGAAACCTAAGAGGAAAAAAAAGGCCTTTCCCACCACTTGTGAAAAGTGTGTTTTCGTGCAACAGAAAACCCATGTGCAAGGCTTTCTCTTTCTTCTTTTTTTTTCACCCCCAGACTAAATGAATTACAGCATTTGGACATCTCTGCCCAGTAAGATGTTTCTTCTCCTTCCGGTCTGTTTCGGGCAAAGATTATTGTTCTTCTCCCTTTGTGATATTATTTTCTGTATGTCTTCTTTTTCTGCTTTCTGACAATAATTTACGAGCGGCTCTTCCAGCAAAGGCCATCTTCTCCTCTCTTTAAATGCCTTCCTCCGTTCCCTTAAAAAAAATTGGGCCCAGCATCTGGGAAATGACAGCCGGGGAAGGATTTTCCTGCAAAAATATGCTTAGTTAGCAAAAGGAAACGGAGGAGAAAATCCCAGAGAGGAAAAGGGATAGATGCATTCAGAAAAGAAAAGGGGAGAGGTTGTATCTACATTGTAGAATTAATGCAGTTCGACACCGTTTTGACTCCTATGCCTAAATACTATGCCAGCGTTTCTCATCCTGGGGGTGGGGACCCCAGGGAGGTTCTCAATGGGGTGTCGGGGGGTCGCCAAAGATCATCAGAAAACACAGTATTTTCTGTTGGTCATGGGATTCTGTGTGGGAAGTTTGCCCCAATTCTATCGTTGGTGAGGTTCAGAATGCTCTTTGATTGTAGGTGAACTATAAATCCCAGCAACTACAACTCCCAAATGTCAAGGTCTATTTTCCCCAAACTCCACCAATGTTCACATCTGGGCATATTGAGTATTTGTGCCAAGTTTGGTCCAGATCCATCATTGTTTGCGTCCACAGTGCTCTCTGGATGTAGGTGAACTACAACTCCAAAACTCAAGGTTAATGCCCACCAAACTCTTCCAGTATTTACTGTTACTTGTGGGAGTTCTGCGTGCCAAGTTTGGTTCAATTCTATCATTGGTGGAGTTCAGAATGCTGCTTGATTGTAGGTGAACTATAAATCCCAGCAACTACAACTCCCAATATCAAGATCTATTTCCCCCAAACTGCACCAGTGTTCACATTTGGGGATTTTGAATAGTCGTGTCAAGTTTGGTCCAGAACTATCATTGTTTGAGTCCACAGTCCTCTCTGGATGTAGATGAACTACAACTCCCAAACTCAAGGTCAATGCCCACCAAAACTTTCAAGCATTTTCTGTTGGTTGTGGGAATTCTGTGTGTCAAGTTTAGTTCAATTCCATCGTTGGTGGAGTTCAGAATGCTCTCTGATTGTAGGTGAACTATAAATCCCAGCAACTACAACTCCCAAATGTCAAGATCTATTTCCCGTTTTACAAAAGGCCTTGTAAAACTACAACTTCCACTCTGAACAATCCTTGTCAAGATCTACTGGAAGACAAACAAACACATAACAACAGCAGCAGCAGCAACAACAATGGGTTGCTGTGAATTTTCCGGGCTGCCTGGCCATGTTTCAGAAGCATTCTCTCCTGACGTTTTGCTCACATCTGTGGCAGGCATCCTCAGAAGTTGTGAGGTCTGTTGGAAACTAGGCAAGTGAGGTTTATATATTTGTGGAATGTCCCAGCAGCATTCTCTCCTGACGTTTCGTCCACATCTATGGCAGGCATCCTCAGAGGTTGTGAGATCTGTTGGAAACTAAACAAGTGAGGTTTATATATTTGTGGAATGTCCCAGCAGCATTCTCTCCTGATGTTTCACCCACATCTATGTCAGGCATCCTCAGAAGTTGTGAGGTCTGTTGGAAACTAGGCAAGTGAGGTTTATATATTTGTGGAATGTCCCAGCAGCATTCTCTCCTGACGTTTCGTCCACATCTATGGCAGGCATCCTCAGAGGTTGTGAGATCTGTTGGAAACTAAACAAGTGAGGTTTATATATTTGTGGAATGTCCCAGCAGCATTCTCTCCTGACGTTTTGCTCACATCTGTGGCAGGCATCCTCAGAAGTTGTGAGGTCTGTTGGAAACCAGGCAAGTGATGTTTATATATTTGTGAAATGTCCCAGCAGCATTTTCTCCTGACGTTTCACCCACATCTATGTCAGGCATCCTCTGAAGTTTTGAGGTCTGTTGGAAACTAGGCAAGTGAGGTTTATATATTTGTGGAATGTCCCAGCAGCATTCTCTCCTGACGTTTCGCCCACATCTATGTCAGGCATCCTCAGAGGTTGTGAAGTCTATTGAAAACTAGGCAAGTGAGGTTTATATATTTGCGGAATGTCCCAGCAGCATTCTCTCCTGACGTTTCGCCCACATCTACGTCAGGCATCCTCAGAGGTTGGGAGGTCTGTTGGAAACTAGGCAAGTGAGGTTTATATATTTGGGGCATGTCCCAGCAGCATTCTCTCCTGACATTTCGCCCACATCTATGTCAGGCATCCTCAGAGGTTGTGAAGTCTATTGAAAACTAGGCAAGTGAGGTTTATATATTTGCGGAATGTCCCAGCAGCATTCTCTCCTGATGTTTCGCCCACATCTACGTCAGGCATCCTCAGAGGTTGGGAGGTCTGTTGGAAACTAGGCAAGTGAGGTTTATATATTTGGGGCATGTCCCAGCAGCATTCTCTCCTGACATTTCACCCACATCTATGGCAGGCATCCTCAGAGGTTGTGAGATCTGTTGGAAACTAAACAAGTGAGGTTTATATATTTGTGGAATATCCCAGCAGTATTCTCTCCTGACGTTTTGCCTACATCTATGGCAGGCATCCTCAGAGATTGTGAGGTCTGTTGGAAACTAGACAAGTGGGTTTTATATACCTGTGGAATAGGGTGGGAGAAAGAACTCTTGTCCGTTGGAGGCAAGTGTGAAGGTTGCAATTGGCCAGCTTGATGAGCAACGACAACATTCTTTTGTGGTTCCTCTCCATCTTTCTCGGTTCCTTGCAAGTGATCACACCATCCTGGTAATGAATCACGACCCGGAATGCAAATAACTGTAATTTCCCTAAGTGAGAATGACTCGGCTGGCCAAAGAGAAGCGAAATGAACGACTTCTTCCCAGAAAATGCTTAACCACCCCCTTGGCTCCCTGGTTTATGGCTTTGGCTTTTTACTTTTTGGCAACGGAGGTCTCCATCTTCAATCCTTCCTTATAAGGCCCACAAAGGGGTTCAAATGGGTTTTTACTTTTAACATTTGGAGGAAAACAAACTCCTTCCACAAGTCAGGGAGATGTTAGTAGCAGAGCCTTGTTCTGACAAGTGTTTCTCAACCTTCCTAATTCCGCAACCCCTTCATACAGTTCCTCGTGTTGTGGTGACCCCCCCCCCCCAACCATAACATTATTTTCTTCTTGATGCAAATCCTTGTGCATGATTCCTAACACTTGAAATGAGATTTTGGGTGCTTTCAGCTTCAATAAGTGTCCAAAAGGGGGGATTCTGGGAGTTGGAGTCCTCTCAAATAAGCAGTTTTTGCATGCATCTTGATGCAAATCCTTGTGCATGCTTCCCAACACTTGAAATGGGATTGTGGGCACTTCTGGCTTGAAATAAGGGTCCAAAATGGGGGATTCTGGGAGTTGTAGTCCTCCCCAAAAAGCAGTTTTTGCATGCATCTTAACGCAAATCCTTGTGCATGCTTCCTAACACTCGAAATGGGATTTTGCGCACTTTCGGCTAGCAATAAGGGTCCAAAATGGGGATTCTGGGAGTTGTAGTACCTTTAATAAGCAGTTTTTGCATGCATCTTGACACATATCCTTGTGCATGTTTCCTAACACTCAAAATGGGATTTTGCGCACTTTCGGCTAGCAATATGAGGTCCAATGTGGGGATTATGGGATTTGTAGCACCCTCAACAAGCAGTTTTTGCATCCATCTTGACATATATCCATGTGCATGCTTCCTAACACTCGAAATGTTAGGAAGCAAGATGAGGTCCAATCTGGGGATTATGGGATTTGTAGTACCCTCAATAAGCAGTTTTTGCATGCACCTTGACACATATCCATGTGCATGCTTCCTAACACTCGAAATGGGATTTTGCGCACTTTCGGCTAGAAAGGTGAGGTCCAATGTGGGGATTATGGGATTTGTAGTCCCCCAAATAATCGGTCTTTGCATGCATCTTGTGCATGCTTCCTAACATTTGAAACAGGATGATGAGAAGGGACTTTTATCTCGAGGCTGGGGTTGAGTCTCACCCTCCAAAAGCGAAAGGGTGGCAGAATCTTCGTACCAAGTGGAATAAATGGGAATTAGTGTCTCAGGATAATGGTTTTGACAGCCGCCTGGTTCTTAAATACACCAAAGAGAGACAGGGAGATGGAGGGCTGCTTCCTCTCCCCAGATGCCTTCCCCTCCTACCACCCGCCGACTGGCCCCCACCTTACTCCTTCTGTAATGCATGCAAATATAGTTAAATGGGTTTAATTTATGATAATGTGCATGCATTTTGCGGCTGTGGCCTGGAGGGTTGCAGCTTGGGAGCAAAGAGAGGAAGGATTAGGAGAGGAAGAGGAATCTGGGGAGCTTTTCAGGGAGGTGAAGGAAACTGGGCTGTTTGATTGCACGGCTGGCCTTGGAAATTGGGAAACCTGGCAGGTATAAGTTACCTGTCGGATTAGATGTTTGCTTGGTCCCATTTGAGTGGTACTCAAAGTCTTTAAAACCCCCGAGAATCCCTATCAACATGGACAATGGGAGTTGCAGTCCAAAAAGACAACTTTTCCAAGATCTAGTCCAGCGTTTCTCAACTTGGGGGGCGGGACCCCTGGGGGGGTTGCGAGGGGTGTCAGAGGAGTCGCCAAAGACCACCAGGAAACAAATGTCTCTGCTGTTTAGGAAACAACCAGGCACATCTTAACACCTCTCAACAGAACATTTTCCCAGGCTCAGCCAGGCCTTCAAATGCTAATGAAGGTGGTCAGTTGAAACATTCACACCTAGCTCCAGCAGAAAAGAGCTCTTTGTCCCACCCCAGCCATTCCACAGATATATAAACCCATTGTTCTAATTCCAACAGACCTCACTACCTCTGAGGATGCTTGCCATAGATGCAGGCGAAACGTCAGGAGAAAATGCCTCTAGAACATGGCCATATAGCCCGAAAAAACCCCACAAGAACTTAGTGATTCCAGCCATGAAAGCCTTCGACAATACAAAGTATTTTCTGTTGGTCGTGGGGGTTCTGTGTGGGAAGTTTGGCCCAATTCTATCGTTGGTGGGGTTCAGAATGCTCTTTGATTGTAGGTGAACTATAAATCCCAGCAACTGCAACTTCCAAATGTCAAGGTCTATTTTCCCAAAAAGTCCACTAGTGTTTACATTTGGGCATCTTGAGTATTCGTGCCAAGTTTGGTCCAGGTCCATCATTATTTGAGTCCACAGTGTTCTCTGGGTGTAGGTGAACTATAAATCCCAGCAACTGCAACTCCCAAATGTCAAGGTCTATTTTCCCGAAAGTCCACTACTGTTTACATTTGGGCATCTTGAGTATTCGTGCCAAGTTTGGTCCAGGTCCATCATTATTTGAGTCCACAGTGTTCTCTGGGTGTAGGTGAACTATAAATCCCAGCAACTGCAACTCCCAAATGTCAAGGTCTATTTCCCCAAAAGTCCACTAGTGTTTACATTTGGGCATCTTGAGTATTCGTGCCAAGTTTGGTCCAGATCCATCATTGTTTGAGTCCACAGTGTTCTCTGGATGTAGGTGAACTATAAATCCCAGCAACTGCAACTCCCAAATGTCAAGATCTGTTTCCCCCAAACTCCACCAGTATTCACATTTGGGCATATTGAGTATTCCTGCCAAGTTTGGTCTGGATCTATCATTGTTTGAGTCCACAGTGCTCTCTGGATGTAGATGAACTACAACTCCCAAACTCAAGGTCAATGCCCACCAAACCCTTCCAGTTTTTTCTCTTGGTCATGGGAGTTCTGTGTGCCAAGTTTGGTTCAATTCCATTGTTGGTGGAGTTCAGGATGCTCTTTGATTGGAGGTGAACTATAAATCTCAGCAACTACAACTCCCAAATGTCAAGGTCTGTTTTCCCCAAATGCCACCGGTGTTCACATTGGGGCACCTTGAGTATTCATGTCACATTTGGTCCAGGTCCATCATTGTTTGAGTCCACAGTGTTCGCTGGATGTAGGTGAACTACAACTCCCAAACACAAGGACCATGCCCACCAAACGCCTTCCATTATTTTCTGTTGGTCATAGGAGTTCTGTTTGCCAAGTTTGGTCGCTGGTGGAATTCAGAATGTTCTTTGATTGCAGGTGAACTATAAATCCCAGCAACTACAACTCCCAAATGACAAAATCAAGGCAGTTGGAACTCCATAGTCAAGATATTGATAAAGAGCAGGGAACACACGCACACTGTACAACTCTTAGAATCCCTCTCCATGGTGCTGAATCTGGGAGTTGTAATGCACAAAAGTAACTTCCTTGAGCTCAAGGTAAACTGGTGGTCTTCTGCTTCCTTCACCTTTTTCTTCACCTCCTTTCCTTCCTCTTCTATTATCTTTTCTTCTTCTTTTTCTCTTCCCACACTTCCTCTCCTCCTCTTTTTATTTTTCCCTTCTCTTTTCTTTTTTCTCCTCCTCCTCCTTTTTTCTCCTTGTCTTTTTTGCTTTCTCTTCCTTTTCTTTCTTCTTCCCCTCCTTCTTCTCCTTCTTTGCCTTTTTCCTTTTCTCTTTTTCTTTTCCTCCTCTTCCCCCATTCCTCCTTCTCCTCCTCGTCTCCCTTTCCTTTGCCTCCTCTTTTGTCTTCTGCTTCTCCTCCTCCCATTTCTCCTGCTTCTTTTTCTTCATCATCTTCCTCTTCTCCTCCTATTCCTCCTTCTTCTCTTCTCCCTTTCCTTTTCCTCCTTCCTTTTCCTCCTTTTCCTCTTCCTTTTCCCCTTCCCCTGCTTCTTCCCCTTCTTTATCTCTTTCCTTTTCTCCTCCTCTTGTCCTCCTCACCTCCCATTCCTTTTCCTCCTACTTTTTCTCCTCCTCCTTTCCTCATCCCATTCCTCCTTCTCACCTCCCTTTACTTTTCTTCCTCCCTTTCTTCCTTTTCCTTCTTTTTCTCCTCCTCCTACTTCTTCCCCTCCTCCTCCCATCCTCCTTTTTCTCCTGCTCTTTCTCCTCCTCCCATTCCTCCTTCTCTTTTTCCTTCTCCCTTTTCTCCTCGTCTATCTCATCTCCCCCTCCATTTCCACCACCACCTCCTCCTCCTCATCTCTTTTTCCTTTTCCTCCTCCTTTTCCTCCTTTTCCTTCTTTTTCTCCTCTTACTGCTTCTTCGCCTCCTCCTTCCTTTTTTCTCCTTCTCCTCGTCCTCCCATTCCTCCTTCTTCTCGTGTCTCTTTCCTTCTCCTTTTCTCCTCCTCCTCCCATTTCTCCTTCTCTTCATCTCTTCCTTTTCCACCACCACCTCCTCCTCCTCTTCCTTCTTTTTTGCCCCCTCCTCCTTCCATTTCTCTTTCTCCTCATCTCCCTTTACTTTTCCTCCTATTCTTCCTTTCCTTCTTTTTCCTCCTCCTACTGCTTTCCCCCTCCTCCTTCTCTCCTCCTTTTTCTTCTCCTTCTCTTCATCTCCTTTTCATTCTCCTTTTTCTTCTTGTTGTTCTCCTCCTTCTCCCTTTCCTCCTCCTCGTTGTCTTCTTCCTTTCCTTCTTTTTCTCCTCCTACTGCTTCTTCCCCTCCTCCTCCTCCTCACCACCTCCTTTTTCTTCTCCTTCTCTTCATCTCCCTTTCATCCTTTTCCTCCTTTTCCTTCTTCTTGTTCTCCTCCTTCTCCCTTTCCTCCTCCTCCTCGTCTTCTTCCTTTCCTTCTTTTTCTCCTCCTACTGCTTCTTCCCCTCCTCCTTCTCTCTTCCTTTTTCTTCTCCTTCTCTTCATCTCCCTTTCATTCTCCTTTTCCTTCTTCTTGTTCTCCTCCTCCTCCTCCCATTCCTCCTCCTCCTCCTCCTCCTCCTCCTCCTCTTTCTCCTCCTCCTCTTGGCATCCTCCAAGAAAGAGACTCATCATGTTTATATCCCCATTTCCCTGATACCATTACAAATAAAAACCTGCTGTCTTTGGAACCTCCTTCGGCCTTCCTGCGAGCTCTATAAATATATCTCTTCTCAGCAATAAAAGCTCCTCGTTCCCTCTCGGAGGCATTCCTCCTTCTTCTCCATTTAATCCACCTGGCCCGAAAAAAGAGACGGCAGGGCGGCCTGTGAGGGGGAACTCTAGATCTCCCAAGGGTTGCCCAGGCCTTGCAGGACTTTCCCCGTCCTGACCGCAAGCTCCATCCACTGCTGACCCATTCTTGCCTTCCTTGTCTTGAAAATATTTGAGGCCTGCAAACAGATCCTCAGTAGGGAAGATTGAAGACATTGGGAAGGGAGTTCCTGCCATTGGGGGCAGTTTTTCAGACTGCAACTCCCAGAATCCCCCAGCTGGCTTTCGGCTTCCAGTATGGGTCCAGTATGGGAGATTCTGGGAGTTGTAGACCCCCTAAATAAGGAGTTTTTGCATGCATTTTTGATGCACATCCTTGTGCATGCTTCCTGACATTTGACATGGGATTTTGGCCACTTCTGGTTTGCAATATGGGTCCAATATGTAGGAATATGAGAGTCGTAGTCCCTCAAGATGCATGCAGGATTCTGGGAGTTGTAGTTCCCTAAAATAAGTAGTTTTTGCATGCATCTTGATGCATATCCTTGTCCATGATTCCTAACATTTGAAATGGGATTTTGGGCCCTTTCGGCTTGCAATATGGGTCTAATATGGAGGATTCTGGGTGTTCTGGTTCCCTAAAATTAGCAGGTTTTGCATGCATCTTGATGCACATCCATGTGCATGCTCACTAACCTTTGAAAAGGGATTTTGGGCCCTTTCAGCTTGCAATATGGGGGATTCTGGGAGTTTGGTTCCTTAAAATAAGCAGTTTTTTGCATGCATTTTGTCACACATCCTTGTGTATGCACCCTAACATCTGAAATGGGATTTTGAGCACGTTTGGCTTGCAATATGGGTCCAATATGGGCATACTGGGAGTTGTAATCCCCCCAAATAAGCAGTTTTTGCCTGCACATCTTTGTCCATGCTCCCTAACATTTGACATGGGATTTTGGGCCCTTTCGCCTTGCAATATGGGGGATTCTGGTTCCCTAAAATAAACAGTTTTTGCATGCATTTTGACACACATCCATGTGCATGCACCCTAACGTCTGAAATGGGAGTTTGAGCACGTTTGGCTTGCAATATGGGTCAAATATGGGCATTCTTGGAGTTATAATCCCCCCAAATAAGCAGTTGTTGCAGGCATCTTGATGCACATCCTTGTGCATGCTCCGGATTTTGGGCCCTTTTGGTTTGCAATATGGGTCCAATATGGGGGATTCTGGGGGTTCTGGTTCCTCAGAACAAGCAGTTTTTGCAAGCATCTTGATGTACATCCTTGTGCATACTCCTTAACATCTGAAATGGGATTTTGAGCACATCTGGCTTGCAATATGGGCATTCTGGGAGTTGTAATCCCCCCAAATAAGCTTTTGCATGCATCTTGCCCATGCTCCCTAACCCTTGTGCATGCTCCCTAACATTTGACATAGGATTTTGGAACAAACAACAAATCTTCAATGGTTCAAACAACACTTCAAGGCTTTTTTAGTCTAGTCCTCAATGGACTGGTACCTGACTTTGATTAACTAAACTTTCTCTGTAGGAAAAACCCTTTTTAACCTCTCCCAGGCTGCTTTCTATCTATGCCTCATTGGTGTGGGTCCTACTACCGATTCCAAATGCGTCTGGGTATCGAGTAGACCTACCAGCCGAGGTTTGTAGATATTTCAGCTGGAATTCCGTGGATCTGTAATGTTGTCCTCCCTCAGAGAATTCTTTGAAACTTCAGGGCTGTTTTCCCTCTGATTGCTGTGAGGCTGAGAGGCTGTGAACTCTCAGCCAGAGCCTTGGGACCTTTTCCCTGGAATTTCCTTTTCCCTGGAAGCTCTTTTTCCCCTGGATAGTCTGTTTCCCTGGATGCTCTTGAGAAAAGAAGCTTTTCTACAGGACGTCCTATAGTTTAGCTTCCTTGTGTGAGACTGACCACAAATGGCTCCTTTCCCTCCCAGAGCCCCAAACAAGGGGCAGAACCAAAGCTTAATTACGATGGACAGGAGGCCTGCCCTATGACTGCAAACAGATAACAGAAAGAAAATAAAGTTGGAGCTCCTGGTACAGCCGTACCAGCACAGTCCAATACAGGGGATTCTCAGAGCTGCAGCTTTTCCCTGCACATCTTGACATGCATCCTTGCTATCTGATATGGGCTTCTTGGCCTTCCTGGCTCACTCTTCCCTTGCGCCCCAGGTTTGGCGGTATGGGGGTGCAATGGGGGTCCCAGAAATGAGCATGGATTGGGAGATGCCCTGACTGCCGAAGCTGGCAGCGAAGCACCCAGAGGGAGGCGAAGGCAGCGCTTTGGCCGGCTTCCCATGGCATGGCGTTGCTTCGCCAGCTGCAAGGACACTACGGGGTAATGAGCTGCAAAGCGGGTGCCAAGAAGAGCAGCAGGCAGCGGGTTCCGAGGATGGGCAGGAAGAGGGAGGGCGGTGGGAGGATGGGTCCCAGCGCAAGCAGGGGATGAGGGGAGCACCAGTCAGAGGCAGGAGGCACGGGAATGAGCATCACATCAGCTGAAGAACCCTGGAGGTTCAGAAGGCCAAGCCCAATTTCCCCTTTCCAAGGTTTTGGGGAATTATTGCCTTTATAAACTACAACTCCCAGCATTCTCCCCTATGTTAAATGGAGCCTCCATAACCAGATGTAGCCTATCTCTGAATGCCAGATACATGCAGGAGATACGTCAGCTCAGTAGTCTAATAACCAAGGCACAGAAACTTTGGAACTACAACTCCCATTATCCTCCCCATTGCTACTTGGGAAGCACTACTAAATGCCGCATCCATATTTATACGTAATACATACAGCAGGGGTTGCGTCAACTTTAGCCAAGGCTCATAAACTGTTTTTCCTTCAGAACTACAACTCCCAGCATTCTCCCCTATGTTAAATGGAGCCTCCATAACCAGATATAGTCTATCTCTGAATGCCAGATACATGCAGGAGATACGTCAGCTCAGTAGCCTAATAACCAAGGCCCAGGAACTTTGGAAATACAACTCCCATTATCCTCCCCGTTGCTAGTTTGGAAGCACTGCTAAATTTAGTCTCCATATTCAGATATAATCTATCTCCAAATGACAGATACATACAGCAGGTGATACATCAGCTCTAGCCAAGGCTCAGGAACTGTTTTCCTTCAGAACTACAACTCCCAGCATCCCTATGTTAAATGGCGCCTCCATAACCAGATATAGTCTATCTCTGAATGCCAGATACATGCAGGAGATACGTCAGCTCAGTAGTCTAATAACCAAGGCACAGAAACTTTGGAACTACAACTCCCATTATCCTCCCCATTGCTACTTGGGAAGCACTACTAAATGCCGCATCCATATTTGCATGTAATACATACAGCAGGGATTGCGTCAACTTTAGCCAAAATGTTTTTCCTTCAGAACTACAACTCCCAGCATTCTCCCCTATGTTAAATGGCACCTCCATAGCCAGATGTAGCCTATCTCTGAATGCCAGATACATGCAGGAGATACGTCAGCTCAACAGTCTAATAGCCAAGGCCCAGAAACTGAACCTTTGGAACTACAACTCTCATTATCCTCCCCATTGCTAGTTAGGAAGCACTGCTAAATGCAGCCTCCATATTCAAAAGTAGTCTATCTCCAAATGACAGATACATACAGCAGGGGATACGTCAACTCTAGCCAAGGTTCAGAAACAGATTCTCCTTCAGAACTAAAACTCCCAGCACTCTCCCCTATGTTCAATAGAGCCTCCATAGCCAGATGTATTCTATCTCTGAATGCCAGATACAAGCAGGAGATACGCTGGCTCAGTAGCCTAGTAGCCAAGGCCCAGAAACAGATTCTCCTTCAAAACTACAACTCCCAGCATTCTCCCGTATGTTCAATGGAGTCTCCATAGCCAGTTGTATTCTATCTCTGAATGCCAGATACATGTAGGAGATACATTGTCTTAGTAGCCTAGTAAGTAACCAAGGCCCAGAAAGTTTGGAACTACAATTCCCATTATCCTCCCCATTGCTAGTTCAGAATAATTACTACATACAGCCTCTATATTCGGAAGTAGTCTATCTCCAAATGACAGATACATACAGCAGGCGATATGTCAACTCTAGCCAAGGTTCAGAAACAGATTCTCCTTCAGAACTACAACTCCCAGCATTCTCCCCCACGCTGGCTAAGATATAGAGCTATGCTCCTGATTGTGACAACAAAATGGCACTTCAACATACAGTCTAAGTTTCTGAATGACAAATGTACAGCAAAGAAATCAATTTGCTCACTGTTTTAGTAGCCAAGGTCTAGAAACAGGTACTTTGGAACTATAACTCCCATTATCCTCCCCATTGATAGCCGGGAAGCACTGCTAAATGGAAACCCCATATCCAGGAGCAGTCTATCTCCAAATGATGGATTTTGGGGGGAGTTATTGCTTTTTATAAACTACAAATCCCAGCATTCTCCCCCTATGCTAAATGGAGCCTCCATATCCAGAGGTAGTCTATCTCCAAATGACAGATACATACAGCAGGTGATACATCAGCTCTAGCCGAGACTCAGAAATAGGTCCTTCTTTGGAACTACAAATCCCAGCATTCTTACCCATGCAGCCTCCGTATTCAGCATATTCAGCAAATGCCAGATATTCAGGAGGAGACCCATTGGCTCAATACTTTACTAGCCAAGGCTTGGAAACATGGTCCTTCTTTGGAACTACAAATCCCAGCATTCTTACCCATGCAGCCTCCATATCCAGAAGCAGCATATCGACAAATGCCAGATATTCGGGTGGAGAGCCATTGGCTCAATACTTTACTAACCAAAGCTTGGAAACATGGTCCTTCTTTGGAACTACAAATCCCAGCATTCTTACCCATGCTGCCTCCATACCCAGAAGCAGCATTGCCAAATGCCAGATATTTAGGAGGAGACCCATTGGTTCATTACTTTACTAGCCAAGGCTTGGAAACATGGTCCTTCTTTGGAACTACAAATCCCAGCATTCTTACCCATGCAGCCTCCATATCCAGAAGCAGCATATTGACAAATGCCAGATATTCGGGAGGAGAGCCATTGGATCAATACTTTACTAGCCAAGGCTTGGAAACATGGTTCTTCTTTGGAACTACAAATCCCAGCATGCTTACCCATGCAGCCTCTGTATTCAGCATATTGCCAAATGCAAGATATTCAGGAGGAGGCCCGTTGGCTCAATACTTTACTAGCCAAGGCTTGGAAATAGGGTCCTTCTTTGGAACTACAAATCCCAGCATTCTCTCCCATAGTGACTAGGGCACAGAGCAATGTGGGGAGACACATCTCAGACCAATAATATCCCAAATCAGCGTATGATACCATACTTATGCAGAATCAATGAAATGAAGAGATATCGGATGGGTGAGCCGTGGCTTGAAAACAATCCATGCGAAAGGGACCTAGGAGCTGTTTTGACAGTGGAATAGGCTACCCAGGAGGTTTTGGATGACCGTCTGTTGGGAGGGCTTGGATGATGCCTCCCTGCCTGGACGAAGGGGGTCAGACTGCATGACCTCTGGGATCCCTTCCAGCGCGAGGCTTCCATGCTTCAAGAAGGGCAATCCTGTCGGCCTGATGTCGCTTGAGCCTGAAATTCTGCTGTGTCTGGCTTTCCGTGAGGGACAGGTTGTCGCAGTGGGGAGCAGGGAACAGAGCGTAGGAGCCGCCGCCGGCGTTGGCATTGGCGCAGCAGCGTCCCTGGCAAGGTGACACAACCAGGGTGCCATTGGGGGGGGGGGGGGGAGGGCAAGGGGGTCAGGTAGCAATCCCTGTGTTGCAGCAACGAAGGAAGGAAGGTGTCACACACACATACCTCGAATCGTAGGTTGCAATGAACAGTGATACTTTGGCAACCCAGGAGTCCTGTTTGAGGTTGCCATATTAAAAGCTGGACGAGGCTCCTGTGCCTTTTGAATGGTGGCTAGAAGAGGGGGTCCTATCCAGCTGTGTTTCTCAACTTTCCTAATGCTGCGACCCCTTAATCCAGTTCCTCCTGTTGTGTTGACCCCCAACCATAACATTATTTTCGTTGCTACTTCATAACTATCATTTTACTACTGTTACAAATCATAATGTAAATATCTGATATGCAGGATGGATTTTCATTCATCCTGGAAAACTCACAGCCTGGAAAACTCATAGCAAACCATTGTTTGTTTGTTTGTCTTCAAGTAGATCTTGGCAAGGATTGTTCACAGTGGAAGTTGTAGTTCTAACAAGGTATTTTGCCTTCTCTGCACAAACTACAGCTCCCAGGACTCCATAGTACAGTGTTTCTCAACCTTCCTTTTTTTTGTGGTCGTGTCAGGAGCGACTTGAGAAACTGCAAGTCGCTTCTGGTGTGAGAGAATTGGCCGTCTGCAAGGACGTTGCCCAGGGGACATTGCCTGGATGTGTTTTTTAAAACTAAATTTTTATTTATTTATTTATTTATATAGGTATGTGAAAAATTTCCAAGTAAAAGAGGGGAAACAATTCAATTTAAAGAAAAGTGGGAAATAATAAAAGTAAGTAAAAAAAATAGAAGGAGAAGAAAGCAAAAAGAAAAAAGAGAAAGAAAAAAAAAGAGAGAGAAATTGCCCGGATGATTTTTGATGTTTTTATCGACCCCCTCTGTATGTTTTTATCGACAACATACAGTTCCTCATGTTGTGGTGACCCCTAACCATAACATTATTTTTGTTGCTGCTTCATTAGTGTAATTTTGCTGCTGTTATGATATGCAGGATGTGTTTTCATTCACTGGACCAAATTTGGCACAAATACCCGACAGGCCTAAATCTGAAAACTGGTGGGGTTAGGGGAGATTGATTATGTCATTTGGGAGTTGTAGTTGCTGGGATTTATAGTTCACCTACAATCAAAGAGCATTCTGACCTCCACCAACGATGGAATTGAACCAAACTTGGCACACAAAACTCCCATGACGAACAGAAAATACTGGAAGGGTTTGGTGGGCATTGACCTTGAGTTTGGGAGTTGTAGTTCACCTACATCCAGAGAGCACTATGGATTCAAAGCAATGATTGATCTAAACCAAACTTGGAATGAATCCTCAATATGCCCAAATGTGAACACTGGTGGAGTTTGGGGAAAATGGCCCTTGACATTTGGGAGCTGTAGTTACTGGGATTTATAGTTCACCTACCATCAAAGAGCAGTCTAAACCCCACCAATAATAGAATTTGGCCAAACTTTCCAAATAGAAGCCCCATGACCAACAGAAAATACTGTTTTCTGATGGTCTTTGGGGGCTCCTGTGCCTTCTAAAGGGTGGCTAAACACCTCTACAGCAGACAGAGGTTGCCATGTGGGAAACCAGACAGAAAAGGGAGTTCCTGGTTGTGCAGCAGGTTAAACCGCTGAGCTGCAGAACTTGCTGAACGAAAGGTCAGCAGTTTGAATCCGGGGAGTGGGTTGAGCTCCTGCTCTTAGCCCCAGCTCCTGCCAACCTAGCAGTTTGAAAACATCCAAATGTGAGTAGATCAATAGGTGCAGTTTCTGCAGAAAGGTAATGGCACTCCATGCAGTCATGCAGACCACATGATCTTGGAGGTGTCTATGGACAACGCCAGCTCTTCGGCTTATAGTCCCAGAGTCAGACACGACTAAACTTAACGTTAAACTTTACCTTTGCTTTGGAGAAGGGAGTGTCAGCAAGTGTTACTTGTTACCTGGTTACACAGCCGGCAACCTCAGCTGCAATACCTCCTTCAACTCAAAGGGAACAGGAGCCCCTTCTGGTTTTCAACATGGCAACCTCATTTGGGACTGAAGTGTCATTCGCAATCAATCCGCCATCCACTCTGTTTCCCTCCTAGCAATCACATTATGGTAGCAAGCTTTGAGAGATGACACTTGGTGGATTTGTGTGTTGGACATGGATTTGAATCCTTGCACAGCCCAGGGCATGTTGGGCAGGTCACACTCTCTCAGCCTCAAAGTTGACAACAACTTTTGAGAATGAGAAGAACGGGGTTGAGTGCAAATTGCTAGTTGACAAGGATGGATTCTCCAATAGGGTATTTAAGTATATTGTTAAATGAGGGAGCCAGGGCTCACCCTCCATTCTACTTTGCATTTGCCTTCTGTCTAGACCAAGCATGGGCAAACTTCGGCCCTCCAGGTGTTTTGGACTTCAATTCCCACAATTCCTAACAGCCGGTAGGCTGTTAGGAATTGTGGGAGTTGAAGTCCAAAACACCTGGAGGGCCGAAGTTGGCCCATACCTGGTCTAGAAGAAAGCAGATTAGGTTCCTTATTATGATTGGCAACTTAATTATATTTATGATGCTTAATAGCATCGCCGTCCCTAAACTTTTGTGTCCTAGACTGGAAGTCCAACCATGTGGACTTGTTCTGGTGGGCGGCGCACTACGCATCCCATTGTAATTTGCAGTGCGCCCATTAATTGGCAATTCCATATGTCCATCGCATTGCGATCTTCGAGCGAGGCCCTTTTCCAAGTCCCAAAAGTACATTGTGTTTGTTCAGAGACCAAATGCTTTGGACAACTGTTCCCAGGAACCGTCTGCGTTGGAAGCAGGATTCAAATAATTATTGTGTCCAAAAACGAGAATCATAATGATAATCATTTGCTCTTATGCGCTCTTATGCGCTTTGATGCTCAAGAGAGAGGCTTCCTTTGCGTGGTCAGTACTATTACAAAACCTCCGCACCAGAAGGAAAGCCAAGCTCCATCTACACTGAAATCTAATCCAGTTTCTGCATCCAGATTATCTGCTTTGAACTGGATTATACGGCAGTGTAGACTCATATAATCCAGTTCAAAGTACAGGGTTAGTCAAAATGCATAGGCCAAACATACATACAATTGTATGTATGTTTGGCCTATGCATTTTGACTAACCCTGTAGATAATCTGCATTCAGAAACTGGATTATATGGCAGTGTAAATCCACCCTCCCATAGCAATGAGCCAGGGCAGCTCAAGTGGTGTCAAAAGCGCATTAAATCGACAGTGTAGATGCAGCCAAGTTTTGCATCACAGGTTGCATTCCCCCCATTTCAGGCCAGTTTGGGGTTTCCCATCTGCAAAGTCAAAAATTACAAAATGCCTCAACCATCTGGGACCAGGTTTCAAAACAGGATTTTGCACAGATTTTTGTAACCACAGAAGTCTGGTTGCCTGTTCCCACCAAAGGACATTTTGCACCAAGTTGGAGGCCAACCTGGCAAGAGAACGGAACAAGCCCCCCCCCCCCCCCCCCCAGATTGCAAGTCACATGTACATCTAGATGGAATCCTGGGAGTTCTAGTTTTGTGAAGCACCAGCACTCTTTGGGGAAGAAGAAGGCTCAAGGATTCCATAGCCTTTCCCCACAGCAGTTAAAGTGGTGCCAAACTGCATTGGTTCTACAGTGTAGATGCTCCAGGATATGGAATGAAGTTTCTCTCATTTGCTCTCTTTTTCATTCTTTCCTTCTGTCTTCCTCTTTCTCACCTTCCCTTTCTATTTTTTCCCTTCCTTCCTTCCTTCCTTCCTTCCTTCCTTCCTTCCTTCCTTCCTTTTCTCTTTCTCTTTCTCTTTCTCTTTCTTGCTTCCTTTCATCTTTTGTTTCCATCTTCTGTTTCTTTCTTTCCTTTTTTCTCTCCTTCCCATCCATTCTCCATCTTTCCTCCCTCCCTCTCTCCCACCTCTCTTGATTTCTATTTCTTTTTTCTTGCTTCTTTCCTTTCTATCTTCCTTCCTTCCCTCCTTAAGTCCTTCTTTCACTCCTTCCCCATTTATTTTTTCTTTCTTTTCTTCCTTCCTTCTATCTTTTCTTTCTTGCTTGCTTCCTTTCATCTTTTGTTTCCAACCCACCCATCCTTTTTCTTTCTTTCTGTTTTACTTCTTTCGTGCCCTCTTTTTCTCTTTCCCCTTCTATTTTTTGTTTCCTTCCTTTTCCTTCATTTTCTCTTTTCTCTTTCTTTTTCTTGATTTCCTTGTTTTATCTTTGGTTCTATCTTTTCTTTCTTTCCTTCCCTCTCCTCTCCCTCCCTCCTATCTTTTCTTTCTTTCTTTCTTTCTTTCTTTCTTTCTTTCCCTCCCATTCTTTCTACTCCTTCCCTTCCCTCCCTCCCTTCCCTCCCTCTCTCTCTCTGTGTTCTCCTTCCTTCCTTCCTTCCTTCCTTCCTTCCTTCCTTCCTTCCTTCTTTTCTTCTCTCTCATTTTCTCTCTCTCTGTTCTCCTTCCTTCCTTCCCCCTCCCTCCATCCTTTCTTTTCTCTGTCTTCTCCTTCCTTCCTTCCTTCATTCCTTCCTTCTTTTCGCTTCTCTTTCTCTCACTGTCTTCTCCTCCCTCCCTCCCTCCCTCCCTCCCTCCCTCCCTCCATCTTTTCTTTTCTCTCTGTCTTCTCCTTCCTTCCTTCCTTCCTTCCCTCCCTCCCTCCCTCCCTCTCTCCCTCTCTCTCTGTGTTCTCCTTCCTTCCTTCCTTCTTTTCTTCTCTCTCTCTCTGTTCTCCTTCCTTCTTTTCTTTTCTCTCATTTTCTTTCTCTGTTCTCCTTCCTTCCTTCTTTCCTTCCCTTCCCCCCTCCCTCCATCTTTTCTTTTCTCTGTCTTCTCCTTCCTTCCATCTTTCCTTCCTTCCTTCATTCCTTCCTTCTTTTCACTTCTCTTTCCCTCCCTCCCTCTTTTCTTTTCTCTCTGTCTTCTTCCTTCCTTCCTTCTTTTCTTCTCTCTCTCTCTGTGCGTTTGTTCTCCCTCCTTCCTTCCTTCCTTCCTTCCCTCGCTCCCTCCATCTTTTCTTTTCTCCCTGTCTTCTCATTCCTCCCTTCCTTCCCTTCCTCCAGCTTTTATTTTCTCTCTATCTTTTTCTTCCTTCCTTCCTTCCTTCCTTCCTTCCTTCCTTCCTTCCTTCCTTCTCTCTCTCTCTCTCTGTTCTCCTTCCTCCCTCCCTCTTTTCTCTTCTCCCTGTCTTCTCATTCTTCCCTGCCTCTCTTCCCTCCCTCTTTCCTTTCCTTTCTTTCCTCTCCTCCTCCTCCTCTTCTTTCTCTTTCTGCCACAGGCCAAGACCTCAGAGTGTCTCCATCTCTTTGAGGGCAGAGAGCCTTCTCCAATGGGGCGCTGCTGTGTTCTTCTCTTTGCCCTTTGAAGCCTTATCTTCCCCCTTTCACTGGCTTTAAATCTATTTTCCTCTCTTCTTGTGCGGATGAGAGGCCTCTCTTCCAAAGGGTCAGAGCCAATTTGGCACCAATTAGCCAGGCTGATCCCTTCTTGCGAGAACAATTGGGTTCAACCCAGGCCTGGGCCAACTTGGGCCCTCCCTCCAGGTGTTTTGGACTGCAACTCCCACCATTCCTAACAGCCGGTAGGCTGTTAGGAATGGTGGGAGTTGCAGTCCAAAACCCCTGGAGGGAGGGCCCAAGTTGGCCCAGGCCTGGTGTAAACGCACTCCCAATGATATGTATTACTCGAGGATAACTGTCCGCACAGACAAGACCAGCTTAAGCAGGAATCCAAAGCTGGGTTTTGAGAGAGGCTTATGCCCCACTGTTTGGATTTGCAAAAACTTCATCCTTTCTTCCTTTCTGTGCCATTTCAAAGGCTTTGCCACACAATAATATGCTTTTATGGCATGCGTGAATGGCTGGCGAGAGCATCAGCCTTCCCAGCATGCCATGGGGCAGAGGTTGGAAAAGTTCCTTTTTCCCCCAGGAGCAACTCCCAGGTAAAAAGGCCTACAAGGTTGGAGTGATACAGAAGTACCCGATATTGGGGATTTGTGGACTCTGACATTGGACACAAGGGATGTTTGAAAGTGGAATTGACCGCTTTGGAAAATGATGGGCTCTCTTTCTTCTGAGCTCTGTAATCAGAGGTTCTATGTTGATGAATTGCAAAACAGAGGTGGGCTAGATGACCTTTGGGATCCCCTTCCACCTCTATAGAATGTAGACCCCCTTGGAGAGTGGGAAACTCTACTTCTTTGGAGGTCTTGAAGCAAAGCTTGCATGGGCATCTTTTGGGAGGGCTTTTATGGTGTATTCCTGGGGTTGGACTGGATGGCCTTTGGGGATCCCTTCTAGATCTATGGCTCATTCTACACTACCATTTAAAATCCAGATTATCTGCTTTGAACTTGATTATTAGGCAGTGTAGACCAGGCATGGACAAACTTGGGCCCTCCAGATGTTTTGGACTTCAACTCCCACCATTCCAAAACACCCGGAGGGCCCAAGTTTGCCCATGTATGGTGTAAACTCATATAATCCTGTTCAAAGCAGATAATGTGGGTTATCTGCTTTGATAATCTGGATTATATGGCAGTGTAGAAGGGACTTATGTAAAACTGACACAGAGGGTAGAGGACTCTCCTTCTTTGGAGAGCTTTAAATAGAGATTGGGTGGGCATCTCTTAGGAGGGCTTTAGTTGTGCATTCCTGCATGGCAGAATGAGGTCGGACTAGATGCCCTTTGGAGGACCCTTTCATCTCCACTGGAATACAGACAACCCTTGGAAGATGTATTTCCCTTCTTTGGGAACCCCAAAGGCCATCCAGTCCAACCCCGTTCTGCTCGGCAGGAAGACACAACTAAAGCCCTCCCAAGAGATGGCCATCCAACTTTTGCTTATGTTCAACTCAGGCTCCTAGATCCCTTTCACATGGATTGCTGTCAAGGCAGGAGTCCTCCATCATATCATCCATAAAACTCAATATGCCTCATCCGTATTCCTCTTTCGTCAGGAAAATAAATCAATACGTTAAGAACTGTTATTCCTCCGAGGAAAGACTCCTCAGCCACTTTCCTCTTTTCCTCCACATTGCCTCCTAATTGTCCGCACCAAAGAAATCAAGAGGAAAGAGGTACAGATACAACTAACTAAGGGTGCGTCTGTATTGTAGAATTAATGCAGATTCCAGACTCCAAGGCAGGATATTCCAAAGGCTTTCATGGCTGGAATCACTGGGTTTGCTTGTGAGTTTTCTGGGCTGCCTGGCCATGTTCCAGAAGCATTCTCTCCTGACATTTCACCCAC
The DNA here is from genome assembly GCF_037176765.1 of Anolis sagrei. Lineage (NCBI taxonomy): Eukaryota > Metazoa > Chordata > Lepidosauria > Squamata > Anolidae > Anolis > Anolis sagrei. Next base: position 3,520,191 of record NC_090026.1, read on the forward strand.
ATCTATGGCAGGCATCCTCAGAGGTGGTGAGATCTGTTGGAAACCAGGCAAGTGGGGTGTATATATCTGTGGAATGATGCCCAGACTGGGCATTTGTCTCTTTGATGCAAGTGAGAATGTTCCAATTGGTCCCCTTGATTAGCATTGAATGGCCTTGCAGCTTCAAAGCCTGGCTGCTTTGAATCAGAGAAGTCAGCCATAGAAAAGGAGCTGATGAACACTGCATATTATTTGGGAATACAGAATTGCTGGACCACTCTCACAACCACCATGTCAGATTACACAGAGAGGCCGATGTTACAATTGGCCACCAGGATTAGCATTGAATGGCCCTGCAGCTTCAAAGCCTGGCTGCTTTGAAGCAGAGAAGTCAACCATAGCAGAGCTCTTGATTTAACCAACCCAGACACAGGGTTTGATCTAAGAACACAGAAATGCTGGACCACTCTGACAACCACCATGGCCACACAGCGAAGCTACTGAAAACCACAAGCATGTGGATAATTTCAGCGGAATGGAGGAAACCATGAAAATGAACACAGTCTGGCTCCCAGTATTAAAAAAACTCTAAAATCAGGACAGTAAATAAAGAACAAAACACTCAGAAAACAGGGGAATTTCAGACAAGAAACAATCAGGGCCAGCTAACACCTCCCAACAAAGGATTCCCTCAGGCAGCAACCCACCTGCCTTTGAAGCTCCAAAGCCATTCAATGCTAATCAAGGTGGCCAATTCTAACATTCACTCTTGCCTCCAACAGACAATAATTCTTTCTTTTTCCCACCCTGGACATCCTTCCGCAGATATATAATCCTCACTTGCCTAGTTTCCAACAAACCTCACAATCTCTGAGGATGCCTGCCATAGGTGTAGGCGAAACGTCAGGAGAGAATGCTTCTGGAACATGGCCATACAGCTCAGAAAACTCATAGCAACCCAGTTTTTATTTTTTGACACCCCTTTAGCTGCTTTAATACTGTGGAAGTTTGGGAGAAGTAGTTTGGTCAGGCACCATCACTTGAGCAGAGAAGGCTAAAGGCTTTGGGAAACTACAACTCCCAGGTCTCCATTGCATTGAACCCTGGGACTTCATGGGAGCCCCAAGCTTCCACTGCTTTAATACTATGGAAGATTGAGAGATTAAGTTTGGTCAGGCACCATCCCTCTCGTGCAGAGAAGGCTAAAGGCCTTGGGAAACTACCACTCCCAGGTCTCCATCGCATTGAGCCATGGGACTTCATGGCTTACACTTCTTAAGCCATGATTTACACTAGCATTAAAGAAGCTTACACTTCTTTAATGCTATGGAAGCTTGGGAGATGTAGTTTGGTCAGGTACCATCACTCTTGAGCAGAGAAGGCTAAAGGCCTTGGGAAACTACAGCTCCCAGATCTCTATCACATTGAGCCATAGGACTTCATGGGAGTCCCAAGCTTCCACTGCTTTAATTGGGAGATGTAGTTTGGTCAGGCACCATCACACTTGCACAGACAAGGCTAAAGACCTTGAGAAATTACCACTCCCTGATCTTCCATGCTATGGAAGCTTGGGAGGTGAAGTTTGGTCAGGCACCGTCCCTCTTGTGCGGTGAAGGCTAAAGACCTTGGGAAACTACCACTCCCAGGTCTCCATCGCATTGAGCCATGGGACTTCATGGGAGTCCCAAGCTTACCTTGCTTTAATGTAAACAGTGGCACCATCCCTCTTGAGCAGAGAAGGCTAAAGGCCTTGGGAAACTACCACTCGCAGGTCTCCATCGCATTGGGCCATGGGACTTCATGGGAGTCCCAAGCTTACACTTCTTTAATGCTATGGAAACTTGGGAGATGTAGTTTGGTCAGGTACCATCACTCTTGAGCAGAGAAGGCTAAAGGCCTTGGGAAACTACCACTCCCTGATCTTCCATAGCATTGAGCCATGGGACTTCATGGGAGTCCCAAGCATGACCTGCTTTAATGCTATGGAAGTTTGGGAGATGGTCAGGCATCATCACACTTGAGCAAGGAAGGCTAAAGGCCTTGGGAAACTACAACTCCCAGATCTCCATCGCATTAAGCCATGGGACTTCATGGGAGTCCTAAGCTTCCACTGCTTTAATGCTATGGAAGCTTGGGAGATGTAGTTTGGTCAGGCACTGTCACTCTTGCACAGACAAGGCTAAAGGCCTTGGGAAACTACCACTCCCTGATCTTCCATAGCATTGAGCCATGGGACTTCATGGAAGTCTCAAGCTTTCACTGCTTTAATGCTATGGAAGCTTGGGAGATGTAGTTTGGTCAGACACCGTCACTCCTGCGCAGAGAAGGCTAAAGGCCTTGGGAAACTACCACTCCCAGATCTCCATTGCATTAAGCCATGGGACTTCATGGGAGTCCCAAGCTTCCACTGCTTTAATGCTATGGAAGCTTGGGAGATGTAGTTTGGTCAGGCACTGTCAGTCTTGAGCAGAGAAGGCTATAGGCCTTGGAAAACTACAACTCCCAGGTCTCCATCGCATTGAGCCATGGGACTTCATGGGAGTCCCAAGCATGACCTGCTTTAATGCTATGGAAGTTTGGGAGATGGTCAGGCATCATCACACTTGAGCAAGGAAGGCTAAAGGCCTTGGGAAACTACAACTCCCAGATCTCCATCGCATTAAGCCATGGGACTTCATGGGAGTCCTAAGCTTCCATTGCTTTAATGCTATGGAAGCTTGGGAGATGTAGTTTGGTCAGACACCGTCAGAGAAGGCTATAGACCTTGGGAAACCACATCTCCCAGGTCTCCCATCGCATTGAGCCATGGGATTTCCAAGGATGTCGAACTGCATCACAGCTACGTGTAGAGTCACCCTTCAGGCCTCCATCAATCAGAAGCCAATCTCAAGGCAGGGCTCACTCCGATTGTTGTCACCACCCCGAAAGCGATTAGCGTGCCTTTATGACTCCTGATTGGGCCATATTTCGAAACCAAGCTAAAAAAACCTTCTGCCGTTTCATTTAGAGGCTTTTAAAATTAATGGAGTATCTTGTATTTTTTTAAGTGCTGCGGGGAAATGTCAACCGCTTGCTTCCGCCTGGCAGCCGGTAATTCAATCTCCATCCCTCTGCCACCGCAAATTCATTTTATTTATGTATTTTATTTATGCGTGCCGCCCCGGAACTCAATCTTCATCTCGCCAGGCAGGACTGGCTTACGTGAGGGTCTCAAGCTCTACGCTGGGATGCTTACGAGAGAGGGAAAGCAGGCGCATCTACACGGCAGATTTGATGCAATTTAGCACCACTTTCCCTGCCATGGCTCTGCTCTACGGAATAATGGGAGTCGGAGTTCTACAAGGCCTTTAGCCATCTCTGAGAAAGAGTTCTCAGGCCTCACCAAACTACAGATCCCACAAATACATAGCATAGTTGCCGGGACTGTTAAAGCAGGGTCAAACTATGTTCATTTGACAGTGTAGATGCACCCAAAGAGGACTCCTGGGCATGTCAAGAGTGTATGCAATTCTGTTTATACATAGATATCTATACATGAGTATGTGTGTATACGTTTGTGATTATATGAGTGGGTGTGGGTGTATGGTTATATGTATACATGTGTGTGAGAGAGAGTGGTTAAGTGTATATATGTGCACATGGTAAATGCATATTTATGTGTCTATATATATATATGTATATGTATGTGTATATGTATATGTGTGTGTATATATATATATATATGTGCATAATTGTGTGTATATGTGTGTATATATGTATGTTTATATATATATATATATGTTTGTGTGTGTGTATATGTATATATATATGTCTGTGTTTATGTGTGTATATATGTGCATGTATGTATGTGTGTGTGTATATATATATATATATGTCGGTGTTTATGTGTGTATATACGTGCATGTATATATGTGTATGTGTGTATATGTGTGTTCATACATGTGTGTGTGCTTATGTGTATATATATGTGTGTGTGATAAATGTATACTTATGTGTGTATGTATATATATGTGTGTTTTTGTGTATGTATATTATCTCTATGTTTATGTGTGTATATATGTGAATGTATATGTGTATATGTATGTGTGTGTATGTGTGTTTATACATATGTGTGTGGTTATGTGTATATCTATGTCTGTGTGGTAAATGTATATTTATGTGTTTATGCATACAAGTGTGTTTGTGTGTGTATATATATATATATATATATATGTTTGTGTGTATATGTATATATGTGTGTGTGTGCATATGTAGTAAATATATATTTATGTGTGTATCTAAATATTTTTGTGTTTGTGTATATATATGTGTGTGTTTGGGTTTATGTGTATAAGATAAAGGTATATATAAATGTATATATATGTGTCTGTGTGTTTATATGTCGATGTGCATGTGTGTATGTGTGTACAGACACACACATATAGAACCAATCAGTAAACACTTGGCCATGTAAGTGATCAAATGTTTGCAGCTTTGCTCGTTAAGAGATGGAAGTAATAGATGCCTGCCTATACCTTGCAATACCGTATAGGTGGATGGTGAAATCCCTTCCATTTTGCAGAGTTGCAAGGCCATTTATGAGTAACCAAGCAGGACGCCGTCCAGCATTATTATCCTTATTGCTATTAATATGAGGATTTCCCCTCTTCATCGAGACTCAATGCCATCCACAACAATCAAGCAGAAGGGATAGGAAAGCCTCACTTGGATGAGTTCTAGGTAATGCAAACCAGGTAATGTGAAGTTATTGCTTGGAAATATTCCCCAAAATACCATATGGCCCCCATATCCACGGGACCAGTATCATAGAATCATAGAATCATAGAATCAAAGAGTTGGAAGAGACCTCATGGGCCATCCAGTCCAACCCCATTCTGCCAAGAAGCAGGAATATTGCATTCAAATCACCCCCGACAGATGGCCATCCAGCCTCTGCTTAAAAGCCTCCACCACACTCCGGGGCAGAGAGTTCCACTGCTGAACGGCTCTCACAGTCAGGAAGTTCTTCCTCATGTTCAGATGGAATCTCCTCTCTTGTAGTTTGAAGCCGTTGTTCCGCATCCTAGTCTCCAAGGAAGCAGAAAACAAGCTTGCTCCCTCCTCCCTGTGGCTTCCTCTCACATATTTATACATGGCTATCATATCCCCTCTCAGCCTTCTCTTCTTCAGGCTAAACATGCCCAGCTCCTTAAGCCGCTCCTCATAGGGCTTGTTCTCCAGACCTTTTATCATTTTAGTCGCCCTCTTCTGGACACATTCCAGCTTGTCAATATCTCTCTTGAATTGTGGTGCCCAGAACTGGACACAATATTCCAGGTGTGGTCTAACCAAAACAGAATAGAGGGGTAGCATTACTTCCCTAGATCTAGACACTAGATCTATAGGAAAAAAATCTTGAGCGGAATTCGACCAGTTGTACCATGATTGCCATTTCCACCATTGGTGGTATCCACCATTCCTTGCTTGGCATTTTCAGAGTCTTGCTGGTGATTCTATGGGTTTTTTCCCCTCCAGTTTATCCCATTCCTCCTTTCACCAAAAGCAGAATCTTCCATTGACAGACATCTCTATTTGTGAAATATTATTGATTTTCATGATTTTCATTTTTCAAAAAAGGAAACCGTCTCTTGTAATGACGTTTATAGTCAATAGGGGGCTCTGGACAAAACAAGATTTCTTTCTAAAAGTATTTCCGACATTTCTTAATTTAAATTTTCAGGTCTTTAAAACACCCTGGTTCTCATGTCCTCCACTAATATAGGCAGGAGACAGTTCCCATTTCAGAGACATGAAACAAGGCCTTTATTCCTATCTGATTCGATATCAATATGACCAATAATCTATTAAAATCTATTGCTCTATATCACCCCCTAGTGGTTATTCTGGTGACAACAGGCTCCAATTACTCCTGATGCAAAGGGCCATTGTAAGTCTACATTGGAGCCCCCAGGTGGCGCAGTGGGTTAAACCCCTGTCCCGGCAGGACTAAAGACCAACAGGTCGGAGGTTCAAATCCAGGGAGAGGCGGATGAGCTCCCTCTATCAGTTCCATCTCCTCATTCGGGGACATGAGAGAAGCCTCCCACAAGGACGATAAAAACATCAAATCATCCAGGCGTCCCTGGGCAACGTCCTTGCAGACTGCCAATTCTCTCACACCAGAAGCGACTTGCAGTTTCTCAAGTTGCTCCTGACATGACAAAAAAAAGTCTACATCTCGTTCTTCGATAGAGCTACAAGCTGGGTAGATGCAGGGAATGCCGTGGATGTAGCGTACCTGGACTTCAGGAAGGCCTTCTTTGACAAGGTCCCCCATGACCTTCTGGCAAGGAAACTAGTCCAATGTGGGCGAGGCAAAACTACGGTGAGGTGGATCTGGAATTGGTTAAGTGGACGAACACAGAGAGCGCTCACTAATGCTTCCTCTTCATCTTGGAAAGAAGTGACAAGTGGAGTGCCGCAGGGTTCCGTCCTGGGCCCGGTCCTGATCAACATCTTTATTAACGACTTAGATGAAGGGCTAGAAGGCAGGATCATCAAGTTTGCAGACGACACCAAATTGGGAGGGATAGCCAAGACTCCAGAGGACAGGAGCAGGAGTCAAAACCATCTTGACAGATTAGAGAGATGATGGGCCAAAACTAACAAAATGAAGTTCAACAGTGACAAATGCAAGATACTCCACTTTGGCAGAAAAAATGAAATGCAAAGATACAGAATGGGGGACAATGCCTGGCTCGAGAGCAGTACATGTGAAAAAGATCTTGGAGTCCTCGTGGACAACAAGTTCAACATGAGCCAACAATGTGATGTGGCGGCAAAAAAAGCCAATGGGATTTTGGCCTGCATTAATAGGAGCATAGTGTCTAGATCTAGGGAAGTCATGCTCCCCATGCTCTATTCCGCTTTGGTTAGACCACATTACCTGGAATATTGTGTCCAATTCTGGGCACCACAATTCAAGAGAGATACTGACAAGCTGGAATGTGTCCAGAGAAAGAGGGCGACTCAAATGATCAAGGGTCTGGAGAACAAGCCCTATGAGGAGCGGCTTAGGGAACTGGGCATATTTAGCCTGAAGAAGAGAAGGCTGAGAGGAGATATGATAGCCATGTATAAATATGTGAGAGGAAGCCACAGGGAGGAGGGAGCAAGCTTGTTTTCTGCTTCCCTGGAGACTAGGACGCGGAACAATGGCTTCAAACTACAAGAGAGGAGATTCCACCTGAACATTAGGAAGAACTTCCTGACTGTGAGAGCCGTTCAGCAGTGGAACTCTCTGCCCCGGAGTGTGGTGGAGGCTCCTTCTTTGGAAGCTTTTAAGCAGAGGCTGGATGGCCATCTGTCAGGGGTGATTTGAATGCAATATTCCTTCTTCTTGGCAGAATGGGGTTGGACTGGATGGCCCATGAGGTCTCTTCCAACTCTTTGATTCTATGATTCTATGATTCTATGATCTTGCACGATCTCAATATCACTTGTCCCCATCTCCACACCCATCTGAAGGAAAATAACATTGCGGAACAGACCCTATTATTTCAATGGGGTTCACTATTATTATCACCAGAAGTGCGGGGACGTGAGAGAAGCCTATGTCTATGTCTGTATATGTTGTATGTAAAAATTGGCATTGAATGATTGCCATATATGTGTACATTGTAATCCGCCCTGAGTCCCCTGCGGGGTGAGAAGGGCGGAATATAAATGCTGTAAATAATAATAATAATAATAATAATAATAATAATAATAATAAATAAATAAGCCTCCCAAAAGGATGGTGAAACATCAAAACATTTGGGCGTCCCCTTGGCAACGTCCTTGCAAACAGCCAATTCTCTCACACCAGAAGCAACTTGTAATTTCTCAAATCACTCTTGACACAAACATACACACACTCACAATCACCAGAAGCATGGTCTCTACTGTTGACCCTGAGACATTACAATTGGCAAGTGATATTTAGAGAAAGCACACTTGTACACCACCATAGGGAAGAACTAAGGAAACAAGATGGCTCAGGCAAAGTCCTATTCCTTCAATCCCTTCAAACATAGCATTCACTGAAGATGAACTAAATCTGGCTACCAATATTAAAAAACTCTAAAATTACAACAGCACAACAACAGAGAGGAAACAAGCAAGGCCATCTAATCAACTCTCAACAAAAGATTCCTCCCGGTACTGCCAGGCCATCAAATGCGAATCAAGGTGGTCAGTTGAAACATTCACACATAGCTCCAGCAGACAAGAGTCCTTTGTCTCACCCTGCTCATTCCACAGATATATAAACCCTTTTTCCTAGTTCCAACTGACCTCACTACCTCTGAGGATGCTTGCCATAGATGCAGGCGAAACGTCAGGAGAAAATGCCTCTAGACCAGTGGTTCTCAACCTTCCTAATGGCGTGACCCTTTAATACAGTCCCCCATGTTGTGGTGACCCCCCAACCATAACATTGTTTTCATTGCTGCTTCATAACAGTCATTTTACTACTGTTATAAATCGTATTGTAAATATCTGATATGCAGGATGCATTTTCATTCACTGGACCAAACTGGGCACAAATACCCAATACACCCAAATGTGAATGCTAGTGGGGTTGGGCGAGGATTGATTTTGTAATTTGGGAGTTGTGGTTGCTAGGATTTATAGTTCACCTACAATCAAAGTGCATTCTGAACTCCACCAGCGATGGATTTGAACCAAACTTGGCTCCCATGACCAATGGAAAACATTGGAAGGGTTTGATGGGCATTGACCTTGAGTTTGGGAGTTGTAGTTCACCTATATCCAGAGAGCACTGTGGACTCATGCAATGGTGGATCTGGACCAAACCTGGCATGAATACTCAATATGCCCAAATGTGAACACTGGCGGAGTCCGCGGAAAATAGATCTTGACATTTGGGAGTTGTAGTTGCTGGGATTTATAGTTCATTACAATCAAAGAACATTCTGAACTCCACCAACCATAGAATTGGCTCAAACTTCCCACATGGAATCCCCATGACCATCAGAAAATACTGTGTTTTCTTATGGTCTTTGGCGACCCCTCTGACACCCCCTCGCGACCCCCTCAGGGGTCCCGACCCCCAGGTTGAGAAGCACTGCTCTAGACGATGGCCATATAGCCCAAAAAAACCTACAGCAACCCATAGCATTCACTATTACTTATCGTCTTTGGCGACCCCTCTGACACCCCCTCGCGACCCCCTCAGGGGTCCCGACCCCCAGGTTGAGAAGCACTGCTCTAGACGATGGCCATATAGCCCAAAAAAACCTACAGCAACCCATAGCATTCACTATTACTTATGGTCTTTGGCGACCCCTCTGACACCCCCTCGTGACCCCCTCAGGGGTCCCGACCCCCAGGTTGAGAAGCACTGCTCTAGACCATGGCCATATAGCCCGAAAAAACCTACAGCAACCCATAGCATTCACTATTACTTATGGTCTTTGGCGACCCCTCTGACCCCCCCTCGTGACCCCCTCAGGGGTCCCGACCCCCAGGTTGAGAAGCACTGCTCTAGACCATGGCCATATAGCCCGAAAAAACCTACAGCAACCCATAGCATTCACTATTACTTATGGTCTTTGGCGACCCCTCTGACACCCCCTCGTGACCCCCTCAGGGGTCCCGACCCCCAGGTTGAGAAGCACTGCTCTAGACGATGGCCATATAGCCCGAAAAAACCTACAGCAACCCATAGCATTCACTATTACTTATGGTCTTTGGCGACCCCTCTGACCCCCCCTCGTGACCCCCTCAGGGGTCCCGACCCCCAGGTTGAGAAGCACTGCTCTAGACGATGGCCATATAGCCCGAAAAAACCTACAGCAACCCATAGCATTCACTATTACTTATGGTCTTTGGCGACCCCTCTGACACCCCCTCGTGACCCCCTCAGGGGTCCCGACCCCCAGGTTGAGAAGCACTGCTCTAGACCATGGCCATATAGCCCGAAAAAACCTACAGCAACCCATAGCATTCACTATTACTTATGGTCTTTGGCGACCCCTCTGACACCCCCTCGTGACCCCCTCAGGGGTCCCGACCCCCAGGTTGAGAAGCACTGCTCTAGACGATGGCCATATAGCCCGAAAAAACCTACAGCAACCCATAGCATTCACTATTACTTATGGTCTTTGGCGACCCCTCTGACCCCCCCTCGTGACCCCCTCAGGGGTCCCGACCCCCAGGTTGAGAAGCACTGCTCTAGACGATGGCCATATAGCCCGAAAAAACCTACAGCAACCCATAGCATTCACTATTACTTATGGTCTTTGGCGACCCCTCTGACACCCCCTCGTGACCCCCTCAGGGGTCCCGACCCCCAGGTTGAGAAGCACTGCTCTAGACCATGGCCATATAGCCCGAAAAAACCTACAGCAACCCATAGCATTCACTATTACTTATGGTCTTTGGCGACCCCTCTGACACCCCCTCGTGACCCCCTCAGGGGTCCCGACCCCCAGGTTGAGAAGCACTGCTCTAGACGATGGCCATATAGCCCGAAAAAACCTACAGCAACCCATAGCATTCACTATTACTTATGGTCTTTGGCGACCCCTCTGACCCCCCCTCGTGACCCCCTCAGGGGTCCCGACCCCCAGGTTGAGAAGCACTGCTCTAGACGATGGCCATATAGCCCGAAAAAACCTACAGCAACCCATAGCATTCACTATTACTTATGGTCTTTGGCGACCCCTCTGACACCCCCTCGTGACCCCCTCAGGGGTCCCGACCCCCAGGTTGAGAAGCACTGCTCTAGACCATGGCCATATAGCCCGAAAAAACCTACAGCAACCCATAGCATTCACTATTACTTATGGTCTTTGGCGACCCCTCTGACACCCCCTCGTGACCCCCTCAGGGGTCCCGACCCCCAGGTTGAGAAGCACTGCTCTAGACCATGGCCATATAGCCCGAAAAAACCTACAGCAACCCATAGCATTCACTATTACTGTTAACTGCAACTGAACAGTGCCCCCTGTTGTTGACTCCTGGAACTGCAATCTGGGATAAGGACCACCCAAAACATGTTTGATCCTGGATTTTTCACAATATCAACATTGCCTCATCCCATTCTTGTACCTGCCTGAAGAAATCACCAACATGTAGACCCATCATTTCAATAGGGTTCACTATTGCTTTCGAGGACAGTACCCCCTGCTGGTGACCGTGAGGCATTGCAATCAATATATAGTTTTAGAGAAGCTATCCTCGAAGATTTCCATTGGGAGAAACCAAGGAAAAGAGAGGGCCCATGCAGTGTCCCCCCCCCCCCCCATTATTGCCATCAACTTCAAGAATGATACCCCTTGCTGTTGAATGACATTGCAGATGCTTTTTTGGGATGTCACACTGGGACGAGCCAAAGCCACAGTTATGGAAGAACCCAACAAAATAGAAGTCCACGTAGTGTCCCATTATCGTGCCAAAATAGCTCCTCTAGACCAGTGGTTCTCAACCTTCCTAATGCCACGACTCCTTAATACACTTCCTCATGATATGGTGACCTCCAACCATAACATTAGTGTATTGTCAAAGGCTTTCATGGCTGGAATCGCTAGGTTCCTCTGGGTTTTTTCGGGCTATAGGGCCATGTTCTAGAGGCATTTCTCCTGACGTTTCGCCTGCATCTATGGCAAGCATCCTCAGAGGTAGTGAGGTCTGTTGGAAGTAGGACAATGGGTTTATATATCTGTGGAATGGCTGGGGTGGGGCAAGGAGATTTTCCCAGGCTCAGGCAGGCCTTCAAATGCTAATAAAGGTGATCAGTTGAAACATTCACACCCAGCTCCAGCAGGGAAGAGCTCTTTGCCCCACCCCAGCCATTCCACAGATATATAAACCCATTGTCCTAATTCCAACAGACATCACTACCTCTGAGGATGCTTGCCATAGATGCAGGCGAAACGTCAGGAGAGAATGCCTCTAGAACATGGCTCTATAGCCCGAAAAAACCCACAAGAACCATAACATTAGTTATTGCTACTTCATAACAGAAATTTTGCTGCTGTTATGAATCGTAATGCAAATATCCGATATGCAGGATGTATTTTCGTTCACTGGACCAAATTTGGCACAAATACCCAATACATCCAAATTTGAATACTGGTAGGACTGGGGGAGGGTATTGATTTTGTCCTGCGGGAGTTGTAGTTGCTGGGATTTATAGTTCACCTACAATCAAAGTGCATTCTGAACTCCACCAACGATGGAATTGAATCAAACTTGGCACACAGGACTCCCATGACCAACAGAAAATACTGGAATGGTTTGATGGGCATTGATCTTGAGTTTGGGAGTTGTAGTTCACCTACACTGTGGACTCAAACAATGATGGATCTGGACCAAACTTGGCATGAATTCTTAATATGCCTAAATCTAAACACTGGTGGAGTTTGAGGAAAATAGACCTTGACATTTGGGAGTTGTAGTTTCTGGGATTCATAGTTCAACTACAATCAAAGAGCATTCTGAACCCTACCAACGATCGAATTGGGCCAAACTTCCCACACAGAACCGCCATGACCAATAGAAAATACTATGTTTTCTGGTGGTCTTTAGTGACCCCTCTGACACCCCCTCGTGACCCCTCCAGGGGTCCCGACCCCCAGGTTGAGAAACACTGCTCTAGACCATGGCCATATAGCCCGAAAAAACTACAACAACCCAGCTTCTCTGTTGTTATCAACCTCAAGAATGATGCCCTCTGCTGTTGGCCCCAAGGCATTGCAGATAATGTGAGAGATGCCCACACTCGAGCATCACCATTGGCAAGACCCAATGGAAAAGAGAGGACTCATGTAGCATCCCATTCCCCTGACAAAACAGGGTTTGCTATTGCTATCAACTTCAAGAGTGATTGGCCCCTGCTGTTGACCCCAAGACAAGGCAGAAGCCACACTTGGATGAACCAAAGCAACACTTAGGGAGGAACCCAACAATATAGAGCCGTGGTTCTCAACCTGGGCTCCCCAGATGTTTTTGGCCTCCAACTCCCAGAAATCCTAACAGCTGGTGAAGTGGTTGGGATTTCTGGGAGTTGTAGGCCAAAAACATCTGGGGACCCCAGGTTGAGAAACACTGATATAGAGGATCATGTAGTTCCCATTACCCTGCAAGAATAGCTTCACTATTGCTATCGACTTCAAGAACAATGCCCCCTACTGTTGACCCCGAGACATTGTGGACAATTTCAAAGAAGCCACACTAGAACACCACCATTGGCAAGAACCAAGGCTAGCGGAAGACCCACGTGGTGTCCCATTCTCCCGAAAAAATAGCTTCACTATTGCTATCAACCACGAGAACGATGCCCCCTGCTGTTGACCCCGAGGCACTACAGATGCTTTTTTGAGAAGCCACACTGAGACGAAACAAAGTCACACTTAGGGAAAAACCCAACAAAATAGAGGGCCATGCAACATCCCCTTATCCCCTATCATTCTTGCTATCGACTTCAAGAATCATAGAATTATAGAATTAGAGAGTTGGAAGAGACCCCATGGGCCATCCAGTCCAACCCCATTCTGCCAAGAAGCAGGAATATTGCATTCAAATCACCCCTGACAGATGGCCATCCAGCCTCTGTTTAAAAGTCTCTAAAGAAGGAGCCTCCACCACACTCCGGGGCAGAGAGTTCCACTGCTGAACGGCTCTCACAGTCAGGAAGTTCTTCCTCATGTTCAGATGGAATCGCCTTTCTTGTAGTTCGAAGCCAAGAATAATGCCCCCTGCTGTTGACTCCAAGGCATTGCAAATAATGTTAGTGTAGTCGCACTAGAACACCACCATTGGCAAGAATCAAGAAAAATAGAAGGCCTGTCCAGCGTCCTAGTCTGCTGAAAAATAGAGTTCACTATTACATCGACTTCAAAAAGGATGCCCCCTGCTGTTGACCCCAAGGCATTGCAGGCAATGTTAGCGAAGCCATACTTGAACATCACAATCGGCAAGACCCAAGGAAAATAAAGGGCCCATGCAGCATCCCATTCCCCCCAAAAGATAGGTTTACTATGACTATCGACCTCAAGAATGATGTCCCCTGCTGTTGACCCCGAGACATTGCAGATAATGTTAGAGAAGGCACACTGGAACACAGAGGTGGCCCTAGGTAATTTTCAATGCTAAGCAAACAGTATTTTAGCACACACATACCCCCCAACCAATCACAGATATATATTTTCTGTGGGAGTTCTGTGTGCCATATCTGGTTCAATTCCATCATTGGTGGAGTTCAGAATGCTCTTTGATTGTAGGTGAACTATACATCCCAGTAACTACAACTCGCATATGTCAAGGTCTATTTTCCCCCAAGAGTGCCTCAAGAGCGCCCCTGGGCAAAATCAACTATACTGCAAATGCTTACTTCGCGTACTGGGTTGAGCCGCCCCTGCTGGAACACCACCATTGGCAAGGACCAAGGAATAGAGAAGGTCCATGCAGTGTCCCATTATTGCTATCAAGCTCAAGAAGGATGCCCCCTGCTGCTGACCCCTAGGCATTGCAGATGCTTTTTTAAGAAGCTACATTCAGATGAAACGAAGCCAAACTTAGGGAAGAACCCAACAAAATAAAGGGCCATGCAGCATCCTGTTACCTCCTATTGTTCTTGCTATCCACCCCAAGAATTGCAGTTTCTCAAGTCGCTCCTGACACGACAAAAAACCCAAACAAAATCACCAAGAATGGTGCCCTCTGCTGTTGACCCCAGGGCATTGCAGGAAATTTTAGAGAAGCCACACTCGAACACCACTATCGGGAAGAACCAATGAAAATAGGGGGCCCATTCAGTGTCTCATTCTCCTGGAAAAAGGTTCACTATTACTATTGACTTCAAGAAGGATGCCCCCTGCTGTTGACCCTAAGGCATTGCAGATGATTGTTAGAGATGCCACATTCAGATGAACCAAAGCCACACTTAGGGAAGGACCCACAAAAATATAGAGATCCATGCAGCATCCCATTACCCCCCATGCAGCATCCCATTATCGGGAAGAACCAATGAAAATAGAGGGCCCTGACAAAAAGAGTTCACTATTGCTATTGACTTCAAGAAGGACGCCCCCTGCTGTTGACCCTGAGGCATTGCAGGCAATGTTAGAGAAGCCACACTCGAACACCACCATTGGCAAATGCAGGTCCCATGCAGCAACCTGTCCCCCCCCAAAAAACAGGGTTTACTATTGTTATCGACTTCAGGAATGATGCCCCCTGCTGTTGACCCCTAGGCATTGCAGATGCCTTTTTGAGAAACCACACTCAGATGAATCAAAGCTACACTTAGGGAAGAACCCACAAAAATATAAAGGTCCATGCAGCATCCCATTCCCCCGAAAAAATGGGGTTCACCATTGTTATTGACTTTAGTCATGATGCCTCCTGCTGTTAACCCCAAGACAACGCAGATGCTTGTTTGAAGTGCCACACTCGGACGAAGCAATGCCACTTTTAGGGAAGAACCCAACAAGATAGAGGGCCACACAGCATCCTGTTATCCCCTATCGTTCTTGCTATTGACCTCAAGAATGATGCCCCCTGCTGTTGACCCCGAGGTATTGCAGATAATGTTAGAGAAGCTACACTCCAACATCAAAATCGGAAAGAACCAAGGAAAATAGAGTGTCCATGCAGCCTCCCATTCCCACCAAAAGTAGGATTCACCATTGTTATTGACGCCAAAAGTAGGATTCACCATTGTTATTGACGCCAAAAGTAGGATTCACCATTGTTATCGACGTCAGGCATGATGCCCCCTGCTGTTGACCCCAAGGTATTGCAGATAATGTTAGAGACGCTACACTCCAACATCAAAATCGGAAAGAACCAAGGAAAATAGAGTGTCCATGCAGTGTCCTATTCCCACCAAAAGTAGGGTTCACCATTGTTATTGACATCAGGCATGATGCCCCCTGCTGTTGACCCCAAGGCATTTCAGATGCTTGTTAGAGATGCCACACTCGGACGAACCAAAGTTACAATTAGGGAAGAACCCAACAAAACAGAGGTCCATGCAGCATCCCATTACTCCCCATCATTCTTGCTATCGACCTCAAGAATGATGCCCCCTGCTGCTGACCCCCATGTATTGCAGATAGTTAGAGATGCCACACTTGGACAAACCAAAGCCATATTTGGGAACAACCCACAAAAATGTAGATATCCATGCAGCATCCCATTACCCCCCATCATTCTTGCTATCGACCGCAAGAGGGATGCCCCCTGCTGCTGACCCCAAGGCATTGCTGATAATGTTAGAGATGCCACACTTGGACGAACCAAAGCCACATTTGGGAACAACCCACAAAAATATAGATATCCATGCAGAATCCCATTACCCCCCATCATTCTTGCTATCGAGCTCAAGAACGATGCCACCTCCTGTTGACCCCGATGTATTGCAGATAATGTTAGAGAAGCTACACTCCAACATCAAAATTGGCAAGAACCCAGGAAAATAGAGGGTCAATGCAGTGTCCCATTTCCCCCAAAAGTAGGGTTCACCATTGTTATTGACATCAGGCATGATGCCCCCTACTGTTGACCCCAAGGCATTTCAGATGCCTGTTAGAGATGCCACACTCGGACGGACCAAAGTTACACTTAGGGAAGAACCCAACAAAATAGAGATGCCACACTTGGACAAACCAAAGCCACATTTGGGAATAACCCACAAAAATATAGATATCCATGCAGCATCCCATTACCCCCCATCATTCTTGCTATCGAGCTCAAAAAGGATGCCCCCTGCTGTTGACCCCAATGTATTGCAGATAATGTTAGAGATGCCACACTTGGACAAGCCAAAGCCACCTTTGGGAACAACCCACAAAAATATAGATATCTATGCAGCATCCCATTACTCCCCATCATTCTTGCTATCGACCGCAAGAAGGATGCCCCCTGCTGTTGACCCCAATGTATTGCAGACAATGTTAGAGATGCCACACTTGGACAAGCCAAAGCCACATTTGGGAACAACTCACAAAAATATAGATATCCATGCAGAATCCCATTACCCCCCATCATTCTTGCTATTGACCTCAAGAACGATGCCCCCTGCTGTTGACCCCGATGTATTGCAGATAATGTTAGAGAAGCCACACTCCAACATCAAAATTGGCAAGAACCAAGGAAAATAGAGTGTCCATGCAGTGTCCCATTCCCCCCAAAAGTAGGGTTCACCATTGTTATCGACGTCAGGCATGATGCCCCCTGCTGTTGACCCCAAGGCAATTCAGATGCTTGTTAGAGATGCCACACTTGGACAAACCAAAGCTACACTTAGGGAAGAACCCAACAAAATAGAGGTCCATGCAGCATCCTGTTACCCTCCCCCCCCCATCATTCTTGCAATTGACCGCAAGAAGGATGCCCCCTGCTGTTGACCCCAAGGCATTGCAAATAATGTTAGAGATGCCACACTTGGACAAACCAAAGCCACCTTTGGGAACAACCCACAAAAATATAGATATCCATGCAGAATCCCATTACCCCCATCATTCTTGCTATCCACCTCAAGAAGGATGCCCCCTGCTGTTGACCCCAATGTATTGCTGATAATGTTAGAGATGCCACACTTGGATGAACCAAAGCCACATTTGGGAACAACCCACAAAAATATAGATATCCATGCAGAATCCCATTACCCCCCATCATTCTTGCTATCGAGCTCAAGAACAATGCCACCTCCTGTTGACCCCGATGTATTGCAGATAATGTTAGAGAAGCTACACTCCAACATCAAAATTGGCAAGAACCAAGGAAAATAGAGGGTCAATGCAGTGTCCCATTTCCCCCAAAAGTAGGGTTCACCATTGTTATTGACATCAGGCATGATGCCCCCTACTGTTGACCCCAAGGCATTTCAGATGCCTGTTAGAGATGCCACACTCGGACGGACCAAAGTTACACTTAGGGAAGAACCCAACAAAATAGAGATGCCACACTTGGACAAACCAAAGCCACATTTGGGAATAACCCACAAAAATATAGATATCCATGCAGCATCCCATTACCCCCCATCATTCTTGCTATCGAGCTCAAGAAGGATGCCCCCTGCTGTTGACCCCAATGTATTGCAGATAATGTTAGAGATGCCACACTTGGACAAGCCAAAGCCACCTTTGGGAACAACCCACAAAAATATAGATATCTATGCAGCATCCCATTACTCCCCATCATTCTTGCTATCGACCGCAAGAAGGATGCCCCCTGCTGTTGACCCCAATGTATTGCAGACAATGTTAGAGATGCCACACTTGGACAAGCCAAAGCCACCTTTGGGAACAACCCACAAAAATATAGATATCCATGCAGAATCCCATTACCCCTCCATCATTCTTGCTATCGACCTCAAGAATTATGCCCCCTGCTGTTGACCCCAATGTATTGCAAATAATGTTAGAGATGCCACACTTGGACAAGCCAAAGCCACATTTGGGAACAACTCACAAAAATATAGATATCCATGCAGAATCCCATTACCCCCCATCATTCTTGCTATTGACCTCAAGAACGATGCCCCCTGCTGTTGACCCCGATGTATTGCAGATAATGTTAGAGAAGCCACACTCCAACATCAAAATTGGCAAGAACCAAGGAAAATAGAGTGTCCATGCAGTGTCCCATTCCCCCCAAAAGTAGGGTTCACCATTGTTATCGACGTCAGGCATGATGCCCCCTGCTGTTGACCCCAAGGCAATTCAGATGCTTGTTAGAGATGCCACACTTGGACAAACCAAAGCTACACTTAGGGAAGAACCCAACAAAATAGAGGTCCATGCAGCATCCTGTTACCCTCCCCCCCCCCATCATTCTTGCAATTGACCGCAAGAAGGATGCCCCCTGCTGTTGACCCCAAGGCATTGCAAATAATGTTAGAGATGCCACACTTGGACAAACCAAAGCCACCTTTGGGAACAACCCACAAAAATATAGATATCCATGCAGAATCCCATTACCCCCCATCATTCTTGCTATCCACCTCAAGAAGGATGCCCCCTGCTGTTGACCCCAATGTATTGCTGATAATGTTAGAGATGCCACACTTGGATGAACCAAAGCCACATTTGGGAACAACCCACAAAAATATAGATATCCATGCAGAATCCCATTACCCCCCATCATTCTTGCTATCCACCTCAAGAAGGATGCCCCCTGCTGTTGACCCCAATGTATTGCTGATAATGTTAGAGATGCCACACTTGGATGAACCAAAGCCACATTTGGGAACAACCCACAAAAATATAGATATCCATGCAGAATCCCATTATCCCCATCATTCTTGCTATTGACCGCAAGAACGATGCCCCCTGCTGTTGACCCCAATGTATTGCAGATAATGTTAGAGATGCCACACTTGGACGAACCAAAGCCACGTTTGGGAACAACCCACAAAAATCTAGATATCCATGCAGCATCCCATTACCCCCCATCATTCTTGCTATCGACCTCAAGAATTATGCCCCCTCCTGTTGACCCCAATGTATTGCAGATAATGTTAGAGATGCCACACTTGGACGAACCAAAGCCACATTTGGGAACAATCCTCAAAAATATAGAGATCCATGCAGAATCCCATTATCCCCATCATTCTTGCTATCGACCGCAAGAAGGATGCCCCCTGCTGTTGACCCCAATGTATTGCAGATAATGTTAGAGAAGCTACACTCCAACATCAAAATTGGCAAGAACCAAGGAAAATAGAGGGTCAATGCAGTGTCCCATTCCCCCCAAAAGTAGGGTTCACCATTGTTATTGACATCAGGCATGATGCCCCCTTCTGTTGACCCCAAGGCAATTCAGATGCTTGTTAGAGATGCCACACTTGGACAAACCAAAGCTACACTTAGGGAAGAACTCAACAAAATAGAGGTCCATGCAGCATCCCATTACTCCCCATCATTCTTGCTATCGACCTCAAGAACAATGCCCCCTGCTGTTGACCCCGATATATTGCAGATAATGTTAGAGATGCCACACTTGGACAAACCAAAGCCATATTTGGGAACAACCCACAAAAATGTAGATATCCATGCAGGATCCCATTACCCCCCATCATTCTTGCTATCGACCTCAAGAACGATGCCCCCTCTGTTGACCCAATGTATTACAGATAATGTTAGAGATGCCACACTTGGACGAACCAAAGGTATATTTGGGAACAACCCACAAAAATATAGATATCCATGCAGAATCCCATTATCCCCATCATTCTTGCTATCGAGCTCAAGAACGATGCCACCTACTGTTGACCCCGATGTATTGCAGATAATGTTAGAGATGCCACACTCCAACATCAAAATTGGCAAGAACCAAGGAAAATAGAGGGTCAATGCAGTGTCCCATTCCCCCCAAAAGTAGGGTTCACCATTGTTATTGACGTCAGGCATGATGCCCCCTGCTGTTGACCCCAAGGCATTTCAGATGCTTGTTAGAGATGCCACACTCGGACAGACCAAAGTTACACTTAGGGAAGAACCCAACAAAATAGAGATGCCACACTTGGACAAACCAAAGCCACATTTGGGAATAACCCACAAAAATATAGATATCCATGCAGCATCCCATTACCCCCCATCATTCTTGCTATCGACCTCAAGAACTATGCCCCCTGCTGTTGACCCCAAGGCATTGCTGATAATGTTGGAGATACCACACTTGGACGAACCAAAGCCACATTTGGGAACAATCCATGCAGAATCCCATTACCCACCATCATTCTTGCTATTGACCTCAAGAAGGATGCCCCCTGCTGTTGACCCCAAGGCATTGCTGATAATGTTAGAGATGCCACACTTGGACGAACCAAAGCCACGTTTGGGAACAACCCACAAAAATATAGATATTCATGCAGAATCCCATTACCCCCCATCATTCTTGCTATCGACCTCAAGAACGATGCCCCCTGCTGTTGACCCCAATGTATTGCAGATAATGTTAGAGATGCCACACTTGGACGAACCAAAGCCACATTTGGGAACAACCCACAAAAATATAGATATCCATGCGGAATCCCATTACCCCCCATCATTCTTGCTATCGACCTCAAGAATGATGCCCCCTGCTGTTGACCCAGATGTATTGCAGATAATGTTAGAGATGCCACACTCCAACATCAAAATTGGCAAGAACCAAGGAAAATAGAGGGTCAATGCAGTGTCCCATTCCCCCCAAAAGTAGGGTTCAACATTGTTATTGACGTCAGGCATGATGCCCCCTGCTGTTGACCCCAAGGCATTTCAGATGCTTGTTAGAGATGCCACACTCGGACAGACCAAAGTTACACTTAGGGAAGAACCCAACAAAATAGAGATGCCACACTTGGACAAACCAAAGCCACCTTTGGGAACAACCCACAAAAATATAGATATCCATGCAGAATCCCATTACCCCCCATCATTCTTGCTATCCACCTCAAGAAGGATGCCCCCTGCTGTTGACCCCGATGTATTGCAGATAATGTTAGAGATGCCACACTTGGACAAACCAAAGCTACATTTGGGAATAACCCACAAAAATATAGATATCCATGCAGAATCCCACTACCCCCCCCTCATTCTTGCTATCGATCTCGAGAATGATGCCCCCTGCTGTTGACCCCAATGTATTGCAGATAATGTTAGAGATGTCACACTTGGACGAACCAAAGCCACATTTGGGAATAACCCACAAAAATCTAGATATCCATGCAGCATCCCATTACTCCCCATCATTCTTGCTATCGACCGCAAGAATGATGCCCCCTGCTGCTGACCCCAATGTATTGCAGATAATGTTAGCAAAGCCACACTGAAGGAAAGCAGAGGGTGGGAAGTCCCCCTGTCCCCCACAATGAGGCCTTGGAGGGGGTCAGGGCCCCTCTTTTTTGGGGTGCAAGACTGAGGAAGACTTACCCGGCGTCTTCTCCAGCCGGCCCTTTCGCCCCCCGCACAGCCTGACTTTGGAGATGAGGAAGAGCAGCTGTTTCTGGCATAGGGACTTGGTGCCCCGCGGGCAGACCTTCCTTTGGGTGGAGACGGGCCGGCTGGCTACGGGGTCCCGGATCTCCCGCTTCTGCCGGATCAGGGAGCTGGCTAGCGCGGCCATAGCTGCCCCATCCGGGGGCAAAGGGCAGCGGGCCCAGGAGGGCGAGGGGGATCCGAACCCAGGCCCCTTCTCCTCCTCCTCTTCCTCCTCTTCCTCCTCCTTGGCTTCTCTTCCTTCCTGGATGAAGGGTCAACTTGTCTCCAAAAGTCGGTTTCCTCCTGCCGGTTCCGGAGATAAGGACAAAACCCAAGGTCTGACCGAGAAAGAGAAGAGACATAAAAAAGAGAGAAAAATATATATACTGATACAGAATAACCTATATCGATATATAGCAGTGCTTCATCAATATCAACGTATAGAGACGAGATGCCATCTCTCACATCCGGCGATGGCAAAAGTCCTAAGAAAGACCGGGTGGCGAAAAAAGAGAAAAGAGGGTGGGTTCTCTCCGGCTTGATCCCATTCGTGCTCCTTGATTCGTTCTTTCTCTTTTTCTATCTCCCCTTCTTTCGTTCTTTCTTTCCTCTCTCTCTCGCTTCTGTTCTTTCTTTCTTCTCTCTCTGTGTTCTTTCTTTCTTTCCTCCCTTCTTTCTTCCTCTCTGGGAAAAGGTGGGGGAGGCGCAGAGGAGGAGACCCCAATGTCCTTCAGAGCTTGGGAGGTTAATTAGGAAGGGAGGATGGGGAAAGGGATGCCAGCGGAGAGAGAGAACCAAAGGAAGAGAGAGAAAAGGGTAGGTGGGTGGCTGGCTAGGAGAGGGACCTGGCCAGCGATGCTAACCCAAGCGTGCAAGGGCGTGTTTGGAGTGTGTGCGAGAGTGTGCGGTTGTGCAAGGGAGAGTGTGTTTGGGTGTGTGAGTGTGTGGCGGGGATGGAGGAGCGAGGGAATGGAGCAGACGAAAAGGGAGGGGTGGGAAGGGATGGAGAAATGGAGAGAGAGAGAGGGATTTTGTCACACTCGCACAGGACAAAGCCAGCCAATATGGGGAAGGCATCAGTCTCAATTTGGGGACCAAGAGGAAGGCACCCGGAAAGAGAAACCACCCTCTTTTATCCCTTTTTTCCATCCCTTCTTTCCTAGGACTTTTGGGCATTGCAAGGTGGGATCTTGTCCTAGCAATCCTATATATTGATATAATATATATATATGGTCCTGTGTGACTTTTGGCATTGCAAGGTGGGATCTTGTCCTAGCAATCCTATATATTGATATATATTATATATATAGTCCTGTGTGACTTTTGGTATTGCAAGGTGGGATCTTGTCCTAGCAATCCCATATATTGATATATTATATATATATGGTCCTGTGTGACTTTTGGCATTGCAAGGTGGGATCTTGTCCTAGCAATCCTATATATTGATATATATTATATATATAGTCCTGCGTGACTTTTGCCATTGCAAGGTGGGATCTTGTCCTAGCAATCCTATATATTGATATATAATATATATATAGTCCTGTGTGACTTTTGCCATTGCAAGGTGGGATCTTGTCCTAGCAATCCTATATATTGATATATATTATATATATAGTCCTGTGTGACTTTTGGCATTGCAAGGTGGGATCTTGTCCTAGCAATCCTATATATTGATATATTATATATATATGGTCCTGTGTGACTTTTGCCATTGCAAGGTGGGATCTTGTCCTAGCAATCCTATATATTGATATATATTATATATATGGTCCTGTGTGACTTTTGCCATTGCAAGGTGGGATCTTGTCTTAGCAATCCTATATATTGATATATTATATATATACAGTCCTGTGTGACTTTTGCCATTGCAAGGTGGGATCTTGTCCTAGCAATCCTATATATTGATATATTATATATATATATGGTCCTGTGTGACTTTTGGCATTGCAAGGTGGGATCTTGTCCTAGCAATCCTATATATTGATATATTATATATATATAGTCCTGTGTGACTTTTGGGCATTGCAAGGTGGGATCTTGTCCTAGCAATCCTATATATTGATATATTATATATATATAGTCCTGTGTGACTTTTGGGCATTGCAAGGTGGGATCTTGTCCTAGCAATCCTATATATTGATATATTATATATATATGGTCCTGTGTGACTTTTGCCATTGCAAGGTGGGATCTTGTCCTAGCAATCCTATATATTGATATATTATATATATATAGTCCTGTGTGACTTTTGGGCATTGCAAGGTGGGATCTTGTCCTAGCAATCCTATATATTGATATATTATATATATATAGTCCTGTGTGACTTTTGGGCATTGCAAGGTGGGATCTTGTCCTAGCAATCCTATATATTGATACATTATATATATATGGTCCTGTGTGACTTTTGCCATTGCAAGGTGGGATCTTGTCCTAGCAATGCTATATATTGATATATATTATATATATAGTCCTGTGTGACTTTTGCCATTGCAAGGTGGGATCTTGTCCTAGCAGTCATATATATATGTGTGTGTGTATGTATGTGTGTGTATGTGTGTATATATATATATATATATATATATATATTCCGCTTCTCTTTCCTTCTCAGTTAGTCCTTCACATAGGTTTCTTTTTGGGGGGGGGGGGAGTTGATGGCTTACAAAGTGGGGTACCCCTTTAGAAGGAGACCCTCCCCATGGAGAGAATGAAAGAATATATATATATATATATATATATATATATATATATATGAAGACCCATGGGAAGGAGACCCTCCCCATGGAGAGAAAGAATATATATATATATATATATATATATATATACACACACCATATATATATACCATATATATATATATATACATACACATACACATACACACACACACCATATATATAGCATATATATAGCATATATATATACATACACACACACACACCATATCTATCTATCTATCTATCTATCTATCTATCTATCTATCTATCTTGCAATGATTAAGGGATACAGATACCTGAACCTGTCCTTCCAAGTGTCCCAGCCTGATGCAACCAGAGATAGAGCTGCAAATAATTACATTTTTCCCCCAATTGGAGGGGATGATAGGACCCCAATAACTGGGAAGGGAACGAGGGAAGGAGGGAAGTGATAAGAAGGAAAAGGGCATTTCTGTCAAGGAGCCTTGGAAATCTAATGAGTCATGATAAAGGGAGCGGGGGTGGGGAATAAAAAGGGGGGGGGGCTTTCCCAAAGTCAATGGGGATTCCGGAAAGGAAGGTCTATGGATTGAAATGTAAACATTAAGAGGAAGGAATGGGAGTGGGAGGAGCATGATAGGGATCCCCTGCTAATAGTCCCCCATGCAATTATTGGGGTATCCCTTGGATTGCCCCCTCCCCAATGAATTGGGAGTTTGCAGACAGCGCCCCCTAGAGGATGCACTTTCTCCCCATGATACGAATGGCGCCCCCTAGAGGGAGACTTTGGGAGCATCTTTACTTTAGAATGAATGCCGTTTGACATGCGTCAATGCAATGGGATCCTGGGAGTTGTAGTTCTGCAAGGCCTTTCGCCTTCCCTGCCAGAAAACACCGGCGCCTCTTCAAAACTACAAGTCCTGGGATGCCATATTTCGAGCCATAGCCATTCAAGTGGGTTGTTGTAGGTTTTTTCGGGCTGTATGGCCATGGTCTAGAGGCATTCTCTCCTGACGTTTCGCCTGCACTTTGGAAAGCATCCTCAGAGGTAGTGAGGCCTGTTGGAGCTAGGCAAAGGGGTTGTTGAAAGCCTTCGACAATACATCAAATGCTAATTAAAGTGGTCAGTTGAAACATTCCCACCTAGCTCCAGCAGACAAGAGTCCTTTGCCCCACCCGGGTCATTCCACAGATATATAAACCCATTTTCCTACTTCCAACAGACCTCACTACCTCTGAGGTGAGGATGCTTGCCAAAGTGCAGGTGAAACGTCAGGAGAGAATGCTTCTAGACCATGGCCATACAGCCCGAAAAAACCTACAACAACCCAGTGATTCCGGCCATGAAAGCCTTCGACAACACATAGGCATTCAAGTTTGACACTACTTTCACTGCCACAGCCCAATGCTCTCAAATCCCGGGAGCTGTAGTTTGACAAGGTCTCTATCCTTCTTGAACTCTTGCGGCTCAATGCTATCGAATATTGGGAGTTGTAGTTTGGGAGCCTCCCACCAAAACTCTTGGTCACTCTTGGAAAACTAAAACTCCCAAATTGTATTGTCGAAGGCTTTCATGGCCAGAATCACTGGGTTGTTGTAGGTTTTTCCGGGCTATATGGTCATGTTCTGGAGGCATTTTCTCCTGATGTTTTGCCTGCATCTATGGCAAGCATCCTCAGAGGTAGTGAGGTCTGTTGGAAGTAGGAAAATGAGTTTATATATCTGTGGAATGACCAGGGTGGGGCAAAGGACTCTTGTCTGCTGGAGCTAGATGTGAATGTTTCAACTGACCACCTTGATTAGCATACTACCTCTGAGGAGGCTTGCCCCACCCTGGTCATTCCACAGATATATAAACCCATTTTCCTACTTCTAAGAGACCTCACCACCTCTGAGGATGCTTGCCATAGATGCAGGCGAAACGTCAGGAGAAAATGCCTCTAGAACATGGCCATATAGCCCGGAAAAAACTACAACAACCCAACTCCCAAATTCCCATAGCATGAGTCTTGAGAGTTAAAGTGGTGTGAACTTGCATTCGTTTGTCAGTGTAGATGCACCCTTGGATTTAAACAATAAGAGATTCCACCAAAATACAGAACTCGATGATGATAATTTCTAGTTCTCAACAAAAGATTGCCCCAGGCACTGCCAGGCCATCAAATCCTAATTAAGGTGGTCAGTTGAAACATTCACACCTAGCTCCAGCAGACAAGAGTCCTTTGTCCCACCCTGGTCATTCCACAGATATTTAAACCCATTAAAAATACAGAACTAGATGATGATAATTTTTTTAATTACCTATCTCTCCTTGCAATTCAAGCCTTTGGTTCTTCCTTCCAACTCTAGGATTTGGATTCTCTAGAGCAGTGTTTCTCAACCTGGGGGTCGGGACCCCTGAGGGGGTCATGAGGGGGTGTCAAAGGGGTAGCAAAAGACCATCAGAAAACACAGTATTTTATGTTGGTCATGTGGATTCTGTGTGGGAAGTTTGACCCAATTCTATTGTTGATCGAGTTCAGAATGCTCTTTGATTGTAGGTGAACTATAAATCCCAGCAACTACAACTCCCAAATGTAAAGGTCTATTTTCCCCAGAATCTACCAGTGTTCACATTTGGTCATACTGAGTATTCGTGCCTAGTTTGGTCCAGATCCATCACTGCATGAATCCACAGCGCCCCTCTGGATATACTACAACTCCCAATCTCAAGGTCAATGCCCACCAAACCCTTCCAGTGTCTTCTGTTGGTCATGGGAGCTCTTTGTGCCAAGTTCGGTTTAAATCCATCGCTGGTGGAGTTCAGAATGTTTTTTGATTATAGGTGAACTACAAATCCCAGCAACTACAACTCCCAAATTACAAAATCAATCCTCCCCCCCCCCCCCCCAACCCCATTAGCATTCACATTTGGGCATATTGAGTATTTGTGCTCAATTTAGTCCAGTGAATGAAAATATATCCTGCATATCGGATATTTACATTACGATTTATAACCGTACTAAAATGACAGGTATCAAGTTGCAACGAAAACAATATTATGGTTGGGGGTCACCACAACATATGGAACGGCATTAAGGGGTCACGGCATTAGCAAGGTTGAGAACCACTGAACTAGATGATGATGATAATTTTTTTGATTACCTATCTCTCCTTGCAATTCAAGCCTTTGGTTCTTCCTTCCAACTCTAAGATTTGGATTCTCTAGAGGTTTTTAATCAGAGGCTGGGAGGCCGTCTGTTGGGAAGGTTTGGATGGTGTCCTCCTGCCTGGCAGGAGAGGGTTGGACTAGATGGCCTTTGGGGATCCCTTCCAACTTCTAGGATTTGGAGGGTTTTTTTTTAAAGCAGAGGCCTGTCAAGAAGGGATTTGCTGGTTGGACTAGATGACCTTTGGGGATCCCTTCCAAACTCCTAGGATGGAGAAAGAGAAAGAAGTCCCTGAGCATGTACAGAGCGCCCTTCCTTCCCCATTAAACTCCTGGATCAGGCGAAAGAGCAATTCCTCGACCGACGGAGGCGTCTTCCAGGAGAGTTGTGTCCCAATTAAGTGTTGACACTACACACAAACCCAGCCACTCTCCCCCTGAAGTCGCCTCCTCCCGCCTCTCTTTGCAAGGCTGGCCTGCGGATCGATGCGAAAGCAGGACAGTTGTTGGAGAGGTCGATAAAAGCGCCACAGATCTATTATGGGATGCCACCGGCTGCAACAGGAGGTCTGCATCTAGTCTACACCCTGGATTTAATGCAGTTTGGCCTCATTTTAACCGTCAAAGGGACCATGCTATGGCATCATGGGAGTTGCGGAATGCATTGTGGTTTTGCAAGGCCTTTCGCCTTCTCTGCCAGAGTGCAAACTACAGTGAAAACGAGATCAAACTGCATTAAATCTACAGTGTAGATGCATCTAGTGTAGGAGGGAAAGAAGGGACAACACTCCATATACCTTCCTTTCGGTAAATATTGTATGTGTGTAGTCAGATAGAATATGGCATATATAAAAGGGACTAGATGACCCCCAAAGGTCATCTAGTCCAACCATCAAATCCCTTCTTGACAGGCCTCTGCTTAAAAAAAACCCTCCAAATCCTAGAAGTTGGAAGGGATCCCCAAAGGCCATCTAGTCTAACCCTCTTCTGCCAGGCAGGAAGACACCATCCAAACCTTCCCAACAGACGGCCTCCCAGCCTCTGATTAAAAACCTCTAGAGAATCCTGTGTAGTCAGATAGAATATAGTAAATATATGGCATATAGGTAAAGGTAAAGGTTTTCCCCTAACATTAAGTCCAGTAAGTATCCAATTCTGGGGGTTGGTGCTCATTTCTATTGCTAAGCCAAAGAGCCGGCATTGTCCATAGACACCTCCTAGGTCATGTGGCCAACATGACTGCATGGAGCGCCATTACCTTCCCACCAGAGCGGTACCTATTCATCTACTCACATTTGCATGTTTTCGAACTGCTAGGTCAGCAGAAGCTGGGCCTAACAGCAGGAGCTCACCCTGCTCTACGGATTTGAACCTGTAACATTTCGGTCAGCAAGTGCAGCAGCTCGGCAGATTAACCCACTGCGCCACCGGGGGCGCTGTGGGTTATGGCATATATAAAAGGTAAAGGTTGTCCCCTGACATTAAGTCCAGTCATGTCTGACTCTGAGGTGTGGTGCTCATCTCCATTTCTAAGCCGAAGAGCCAGCGTTGTCCTTAGACACCTCCAAGGTCATGTGGCCAGCATGACCGCATGGAGTGCTGTTACCTTCCCGCCGGAGCGGTACCTATTGATCTACTCACATTTGCATGTTTTCGAACTGCTAGGTTGGCAGAAGCTAGGGCTGACAGCGGAAGCTCATGCCGCTCCCTAGAATCGAACCTGCGACCTTTTGGTCAGCAAGCTCAGCAGCTCAGTGCTTTAACCACTGCACCACCGCTATATATATATATATATATATATATATATAGAACAGACATTGGCAAACTTGACACCAGGTATTTTGGACTCAGCAGAAGCTGGGCCTAACAGCGGAAGCTCTCCCTGCTCTCCAGATTCGAACCTGCAACCTTTCGGTCAGCAAGTGCAGCAGCTCAGCAGATTAACCCACTGCACCACCGGAGGCGCTGTGGGTTATGGCAAATATATATATATATATATATATATATATATATATATCTCAGACATTGGCAAACTTGACACCAGGTATTTTTTTGGACTCCATCTCCCACAATTCCTAACAGCTGGTAGGCTGTTACGAATTGTGGGGGTTGACATCCAAAACACCTGGAGGGCCCAAGTTTGCCCGTGCTTGATATAGAATATGGTTAATATATGACACATATATGTAATATAGAATATTGTCAATATTATATATAGACTCTCACTTAGATGGAAGTCAAGCAATCATCTAAAAAATAATAATAAATGAAAAGATACCTTAAATAAAAACAAAAACATAATGCTATTTTAATAATAAAACTTTACATTTGTCTTGATGTGCTTTTAATTATTGTATTTCAGTATTAATTCAGTATCTAGTCAATACAGAGTTTGTGGTATGGTATCGTATGAGGCATCGTGTTACTGGTAGTTAGGCCTGTTTCTAATAGTAACAGTCAGCTGAGTTCATCTGACATCTACCAATCCCCATGGATGCCAGTTACCTGAGAGTCTGCTGTGTATACGTATATACTGAAGAGTATATATGCACTACTGCGTGCCTATATCAGTAGCTAATCCTTTCTATATCTATACTTCCCTCTTGTGGTCCCATTTTTTTAAAAAAAACTCAAAAACATACATACCTAGAGGCCAGTAGCTAATCCTTTCTATCTATATACTCCCCTGTTGTGGTTGTATCAAAGCACTGCATACATACAGGCTAATAGCTAATCCTTTCTATATATATACTGCCCTCTTGTGGTTGCATATGTGCTGCATACATACATACCTAGAGGCCAGTAGCTAATCCTTTCTATCTATATACTCCCCTGTTGTGGTTGCAT
This sequence comes from Anolis sagrei, assembly GCF_037176765.1. Classification (NCBI taxonomy): domain Eukaryota; kingdom Metazoa; phylum Chordata; class Lepidosauria; order Squamata; family Anolidae; genus Anolis; species Anolis sagrei. The sequence continues at coordinate 3,550,814 of NC_090026.1, forward strand.
CAAAGCACGGCATACATACAGGCTAATAGCTAATCCTTTCTATATCTACACTGCCCTCTTGTGGTTGCATATATGCTGCATACATACATACATGCATACCTAGAGTCCAGTAGCTAATCCTTTCTATCTATATACTCCCCTGTTGTGGTTGCATCAAAGCACTGTATATATACAGGCTAATAGCTAATCCTTTCTATATCTATACTGCCCTCTTGTGGTTGCATATGTGCTGCATACATACATACATACCTAGAGGCCAGTAGCTAATCCTTTCTATCTATATACTCCCCTGTTGTGGTTGCATCAAAGCACTACATACATACAGGCTAATAGCTAATCCTTTCTATATCTATACTGCCCTCTTATGGTTGCATATGCGTTGCATACATACATACATATATACCTAGAGGCCAGTAGCTAATCCTTTCTATCTATATACTCCCCTGTTGTGGTTGCATCAAAGCACTGCATACATACAGGCCTAATAGCTAATCCTTTCTATATCTCTACTGCCCTCTTGTGGTTGCATATGTGCTGCATACATACATACCTAGAGGCCAGTAGCTAATCCTTTCTATCTATATACTCTCCTGTTGTGGTTGCATCAAAGCACTGCACACATACAGGCTAATAGCTAATCCGTTCTATATCTACACTGCCCTCTTGGGTTGCATATATGCTGCATACATACATACATGCATACCTAGAGGCCAGTAGCTAATCCTTTCTATCTATATACTCCCCTGTTGTGGTTGTATCAAAGCACTGCATACATACAGGCTAATAGCTAATCCTTTCTATATATATACTGCCCTCTTGTGGTTGCATATGTGCTGCATACATACATACCTAGAGGCCAGTAGCTAATCCTTTCTATCTATATACTCCCCTGTTGTGGTTGCATCAAAGCACGGCACACATACAGGCTAATAGCTAATCCGTTCTATATCTACACTGCCCTCTTGTGGTTGCATATATGCTGCATACATACATACATGCATACCTAGAGGCCAGTAGCTAATCCTTTCTATCTATATACTCCCCTGTTGTGGTTGTATCAAAGCACTGCATACATACAGGCTAATAGCTAATCCTTTCTATATATATACTGCCCTCTTGTGGTTGCATATGTGCTGCATACATACATACCTAGAGGCCAGTAGCTAATCCTTTCTATCTATATACTCCCCTGTTGTGGTTGCATCAAAGCACGGCATACATACAGGCTAATAGCTAATCCTTTCTATCTATATACTGCCTTTTTCTGGTTATATCTGAGCATTGCTTACTTTGATGTCTGGAGGTCAGTAATTAATCATTTCTATCCATATGCTGCCCTCTTGTGGTTGTGTCCAATCACTGCTTACATACATCCATATCTAGAGGCCAGTAGCTAATCCTTTCTATCGAAATACTCTCTTTTTAAACTTTTGCCCCAAATTGGAATGGATTTTGTAGTTGAAACCCCATACCTCTTTTAAGCTGGATGACAAAGGGACTGTGTGCTAAGTTTGGTCCAAATCCATCAAGCCATGTAGAGGCCTTTGTGGTACAAACCAACATACACACTTTAAAATAGATGATTATATTGAAGGAGGCTAAGCAAGGGGCTTTGAATGAAATTAACAACAAAATAGAAGAATACCCTTTTTCTGACTTAAAAAGAGCAATACGGAAGAAACTGTTTTTAAGAAACAAGATGTGACATATTGAGATACTTTCTAACACAGGATGTGTTGTGGTTAACTTCAAAGGTTGTTTTTTGATTTTTCATTGGGACTGTCTCCTTCCTTTCGTGTTCCTGTGACGTGGACCTAAGAAGACCCAATTTAGGGTCTCTAACAATATAGTCAATATATCATATCTATATATTCATACAGAATATAGTCCAGGGATGGGCAAACTTGGGTCCTCCAGGTGTTTTGGGCTTCAACTCCCACAATTCTTATGCGGAAGTTGAAGTCCAAAACACCTGGAGGGCCCAAGTTCGCCCATGCCTGATGTAGTCTCTCTCTGTATATACATGGTATTAGGATGCTTTGCACTGAATAGACGCATCCCTGTGCATCCCCCTCCTCTCCATAGGAATGAAATAAAAGATGGGCGAATTGTTCTTGGCTTCTCCGCGGCCTGATTTATGAGCTGTCTCTCCTGAAGGCAGGTGCCAAGCGGTGTTGAATTATGCAGAGAAGGAGCAAGCGCTGTTTGTGGGCCTCGAGGGAGACCTTGGAGGGAGACAGGCAGGCCACCGCTTCCAGCGTGTCGGATCAGGTGCCTGGCTTGCGGAGAACCCATCCCGTTAAAAACAACACCAGCTTTGTTCAGGATCACAAACCCCAGAATCCCCCTACCAGCATAGACCAGGGTCTAGGAAATTCAACATTATCTGATGCACCCAATAGTTTGGTCTCCAGGGAATGGTATTTTCCAAGCATACCTCCCCATATTATAAATATTATTATTAATATTCTGCTTTTCTCTCTTGAGTGGGACCCAGAGTGGCTACTCAAGGATATGCTTTCCCTAAAACTTTATTTATTTTGTATTGTCGAAGGCTTTCATGGCCAGAATCACTGAGTTGTTGTAGGTTTTTTCGGGCTATATGGCCATGGTCTAGAGGCATTCTCTCCTGACATTTTGCCTGCATCTATGGCAAGCATCCTCAGAGGTTGTGAGGTCTGTTGGAAGTAGGAAAAAAGGTTTATATATCTGTGGAATGACCAGGGTGAGACAAAGGACTCTTGTCTGCTGGAGCTAGGTGTGAATGCTGGACCACTCTCACAACCACCATGTCAGACTACACAGAGAAGCCATTGAAATCCACAAGCATGTGGACAATTTAAACAGAAAGGAGGAAACCATGAAAATGAACAAAATCGGGCTGCCAGTATTAAAAAAAAACTCAAAAATTACAACAGCACAACAACAGAGAGGAAACAAACAAGGACATCTAATTACCTCTCAACAAAAGTTTGCTCTAGGCACTGTCAGGCCATTATATGCTAATCAAGGTTGAAACTGTTAGTTGAAACATTCACACCTAGCTCCAGCAGACAAGAGTCCTTTGTCCCACCCTGGTCATTCCACAGATATATAAACCCTTTTTCCTAGTTCCAACAGACCTCACAACCTCTGAGGATGCTTGCTATAGATGTAGGCGAAACATCAGGAGAGAATGCCTCTAGACCATGGCCAAATAGCCCAAAAAACCCTACAACAACCCACTTTATTTATTCATTCATTTATTTATTTACTATATTTATATACCGCCCCTCTCAGCCCGCAGGCGACTCAGGGCGGTTTACAGTCAGACATAAAAATACAGTGAAACAATTAAGATAATATAAAAAAACTTGATAAAATTGATAAAAACATATGTCATCCGAGTCTCCTTGTTAAAGCCATTGTCCAATTTCATTTGTCCAGTCAGTCCATTTTCCTATATCCGTTACGCTGTATTTGCAAACGCTTGCTCAAAGAGCTAAGTCTTAACTTTCTTTCGAAATATTAAAAGAGAGGGGGCTGATCTAATATCCCTAGGGAGGGAATTCCATAGTCGAGGGACCACCACTGAGAAGGCCCTGTCTCTCGTCCCCGCCAACCACGCTTGAGATGAAGGCGGGATCGAGAGCAGGGCTTCCCCAGATGATCTTAAAGTCCTAGAAGGTTCATAAGGGGAGATGCGTTTGGACAGGTAAGTTGGGCCAGAACCGTTTATATTATTATTATTATTATTGTTGTTGTTGTTATTGTTATTGTTATTATTATTTGAAACACAACAAGATGAGTCCACAGCAGACACTCTGCTGGCTGTTGTATTGGATCACACGTCGGACCTTTTCCAGGTGTCTAGGACTGTGTGATGTATCAGCGAATAATGCATGCAGATCCCAGTAAGGTGGCCTTTTGCAGCTGGCAGACGGTAATCTTGTCAGTACCTATTGTGTTTAAGTGCAGGCCAAGGTCTTTAGGCACTGTACCCAGTGTGCCCATCACCACTGGGACCACCTTGACTGACTTGTGCCAGACTCTTTGCAGTTCGATCTTTAAATCCTTATATCGTGTAAGTTTTTTTCATTTGCTTCTTGTCGATTCTGTTGTCACTTGACATTGCAACATCAATGATCCACACTTTGCTTTTTAACACGATCATGAGGTCAGGAGGATTGTGCTCCAAAACTTTGTCAGTCTGAATTTGGAAGTCCCAGACTAGTTTGATGTGTTCATTTTCTGTAACTTTTTAAGGCTTGTGATTCCACCAGTTCGTTGTCGCAGGCAGATGGTGTTTGTGGCACAAGTTTCAATAGATCATCTGAGCAAGGGTGTTGTGCCTCTGCTTGGAGTCTGTCCACGATCTTCTTGCAGCAGCTGAGGATGGGATCTATGATTTCATCTGCTTCCTTGCAGAGTCTACACTTGGGATCTGTCGTTGACTTTCCAATTCTGGCTTTGATGGCTTTGGTTCTAATTGCCTGTCCTTGGGTTGCCAGAATCAGGCCCTCCTTTGTCTCCTTTTTCAGAGTTCCATTTGTGAGCCACATCCATGTTTTTCTTTGTCCATTTGGCTCTCAATTTTTCCCAGGAACTCTCCATGGAGAGCCGTCTTTGGCCAGTTTTCTCTTCTACTCTGCATTGTATTTTTTACAGTATTCATTCTTTGTCATTTGCACTTTAAGCAGTTTTCTACTATTGACTTCCATCATTGTTGGCTCTTGACTATATTTCACATAATCAAGGACCAACATTGATGGGTTACATTATTATTATTATTATTATTATTTTACTGACACAAAAACACAGTATGTCACAGCAAATGAGACCTTTATGCTGGATTTCATATCACAAAATCACAAGTCGAACCCTTCCCAAGCGTCTAGGACTGTGTGATGCATTTTCGAATGATGCGCGCAGATCCAAGTCAGGTGGCCTTTTGCAGTTGACAGATCGTGATTTTGTCCATGTTTATTGTTTCCAAGTGCCGGCTGAGATCTTTTGGCACGGCACCCAGTGTGCCCATCACCACTGGGACCACCCGGACTGGTTTATGCCAGAACTTTTGCAGTTTGATTTTGAGGTCCTGCTGATAATGATGATAATGATAATAATAATAATAATAATAATAATAATAATAATAATTTAACTTTTCACTCTTTAGAGGGAGCCAAAGTGGCTACTCAATGATATACTTCCTTGTCTTGCTTTTCATTTCAACTTTCCTTAAAACATTATTATCATTACAGTATACCATTCAATTAAAATATAATTAAACCTCTTTATTTATATTACTATGATTACTATGATTGTTATTACCCTGCTTTTCTCTCTTGACTGGGACCCAAAGCGGCTGCTCAGTGATATGTCTCCTTTTCTTGCTTTCCATTTCAATTTGACCTAATATGAATATAGTGTTTTCATTCGAAAGGAGGCTCAAAGCGATGAACAGGGATAAAAGCCATGCAATTTACAATTTAAAGCTTCAAAATGGAATTAAACCTAGTGCTATTTTTAAAAATGACTAATTAAAAGCATCAAAACTAATTCAGAATACACAGAACACCCCAGATTCGATCATTAATATTATTATATCAAATACGCAAAATACTCTCCTTTGGGTTTTTGAAGGCTTTCATGGCCAGAATCACTGGGTTGCTGTTAGTTTTCCAGACTGTGTGGCCATGTTCTAGAAGCATTCTCTCCTGATGTTTCGCCCACGTCCATGGCAGACCTCATCAGAGGTTGTGAGGTCTGTTGGAAACTAGGAAAAGGGGGGTTATATGTGTACCTGTATCTCTCTCTCTCTCTCTCTGTGAGTGTGGAATGTCCTGGGTGGGAGAAAGAACTCTTGTCTGTTGGAAGCAGGTGTGAATGTTGCAACTGGCCACCTTGATTAGCACTTAGTGGCCTATCAGTTTTCAAGGTGTGGCTTCTTACCACCTGGGGGAATCCTTTGTTGAGATGTGATTAGCTGTTTACAGAAATGTATTGTCGAAAGCTTTCATGGCCGGAATCACTGGGTTGCTGTCAGTTTTCTGGGCTGTACGGCCATGTTCCAGAAGCATTCTCTTCTGACGTTTCGCCCACATCTATGGCAGGCATCCTCAGAGGTTGTGAGTTCTGTTGGAAACTAGGCAAGTGGGATCTATCTATCTATCTATCTATCTATCTGTCTATCTATCTATCTATCTATCTATCTATCTATCTATCTATCTATCCTAGCTATCTATGGAATGTCCAGGTTGGAAGAAAGAACTCTTGTCCATTGGAGGCAGGTGTGAATGTTTGAATTGGCCATCTTGATTAGCATTGAATGGCCTTGCAGCTACAAAGCCTGGCTGCTTCCTGCCTGGGGGAATCCTCTGGGCTCCTTGGAATGGTATTTTTGAAGCACACATACTACTTCTACTACTACTGTTTGGGTATCAGCCAGCACGTCAACGACTTAAATCTAGAAATAGTTTTCTAAGATTTACAGAGACACTCGCTGGAACACCTCAGCAAGCGAGAGTCCAAAAGTGGCAGGCTCAAACCCAGAACCCCAACCAATGGCTGATACCAAATGAGAGACTCCCCCCTGGGCACACAGAAGACAGGGTGACGTGGAAGGCGGTGAACAGACTGTGCTCTGGCACCACGAGATTCAGAGCCAACTTCAAGAAATGGGGCCACAAAGTGGAGTCCACGACATGCGGGTGTGGAGAAGAGCAAACCACTGACCACCTGCTGCAATGCACCCTGAGCCCTGCCACATGCACCATGGAGGACCTCCTTGCAGCCACACCAGAGGCACTCCAAGGGGCCAGATACTGGTCCAAGGACATTTAATCAACTACCAAACTTGCAAATTTTGTCTTTTGTCTGTTTGTTTGTTTTGTTCTGTTAGAAATGTAATACAATTGACTGGTTGCCCTGACACAACAAATAAATACTCCTCCTCCTCCTCCTCCTCTTACTACTACTACTACTACTAATAATAACACCAAAACATCAACTATGTGTGCTTGGAAAACACCATTCCAAGAAGCCTGAAGGGGAGTATTATGTGAAATAATAATAATAATAATAATAATAATAATAATAATAAGCCCTTCGAACCAATGCCGTCAAAGCCAGAATTGAAAAGTCAACGACAGATCCCAAGTGTAGACTCTGCAAGGAAGAAGATGAAACAATAGATCCCATCCTCAGCTGCTGCAAGAAGATCGCGCAGACAGACTACAAGCAGAGGCACAACACCATTGCTCAGGTGATTCATTGAAACTTGTGCCACAAAGACCATCTGCCTGCAACAAAGAACTGGTGGGATCACAAGCTGGAAAGAGTTACAGAAAATGAACATGTCAAGCTACTCTGGGACTTCCAAATTCAGACAGATAGAGTTTTAGAGCACAAGACTCCTGACCTCACAATCGTGTTAAAAAACAAAGTATGGATTTTCGATGTCGCAATCCAAGGCGAGAACAGGATTGAAGAGAAACAACTGGACACAATACGAGGATTTAAAGATTGAACTGCAAAGAGTCTGGCACAAGCCAGTCAAGGTGGTCCCAGTGGTGATTGGCACACTGGGTGCAGTACCTAAATACCTTGGCCTGCACTTAAAGACAATTGGTGCTGACAAAATTACCATCTGCCAGCTGCAAAAGGCCACCTTACTGGGATCTGCACGCATTATTCACCGATACATCACACAGTCCTAGACACTTGGGAGGTGTCCGACGTGTGATCCAATACAACAGCCAGCAGAGTGTCTGTTGTGGACTCATCTTGTGTTTCAAATAATAATAATAATATTCCAACAGACCTCACAACCTCTGAGGATGCTTGCCATAGATGCAGGCGAAACGTCAGGAGAAATGCCTCTAGAACATGGCCCTATAGCCTGAAAAAACCCACAAGAACCTAGTGATGCCAGCCATGAAAGCCTTCGACAATACAACAACAACAACAACAACAACTATTATTATTATTATTATTATTATTATTATTATTATTATTATTATTTATGCCGTGCTTTTTTCTATTGATTGAGTCCAAAACCAGCTATGAAATTGACTCCATTATTAAAATGACTCCATTAACCTCTGTCTCCACCATGTATAGAAAATACAATGGTTTTGTGATGATGCCACAGAAGCTCAGCCAATCATTGGAGGGAAAGCTTTCAAGAGACTAGCGGTATGTCTCCATTGTAAAATTAATGCAGTTTGATGCCACTTTAACTGCCAAGGCTCAATGGTGTAGATACTGAGGATCTTGTCAAACCACAGCTCCCAGGATCCCATAACCTTGAGCCCTGGCCATGAATGTGGTGTCAAACCGCATTAATGCTATAGCGTGGATTGATGCACTTGAGCCACAGATCCCTGTCGCTTGCTCTTCTGTGGCTGTGGCCTCCCACCCCACATGCGCTGCCTCTTTCTCCTATTAAAATTTCATAGAAATCTCAAGACGACGACGGAGAAGAAAAAAGAGCAGCCAAGAATTATGTAATGCTGATGAAATAATCATAGAGGGGTCTGCTGGGCGCAACGTGAGCGCATGTGGGTTTGCACACAATTTTGCCCTCGAGTCCTTCTGCATGGTGCGAGATTATGAGCGCTGTGCATATGGGGAGGGCGAGAGGAAGGCGGGAAGCGCCACCGAAAACAGGTGGAAAGACACAACCGCCCTCCAGGAAATGCCAGAACCGTGCGCTTTCGACACATGGTGGAGACAGAAGTTAATGGAATCATAGTTGGAGGAAGGGCTCTCCAGAGATCATCTAGTGTCCAACCCATTGCATTTTCTATACATGGTGGAAATAGAGCTTTATGGAGTCATATTTGGAAGACTCCAGAGATCATCTAGTCAAACCCATTGTATTTTTTTCCAAATGGTGGAGACAGAGGCTAATGGAGTTATAATTGGATGGGATCTCCAGAGATCATCTAGTCCAACCTATTGTATCTTCTATACATAGTTGAGATAGAATTTAATGGAGTCATCGTTGGAAAGGATCTCCAGAGATCATGTAGTCCAACCTATTGTATTTTCTATACATGGTGGAGACAGAGGTTAATGGAGTCATAGTGGAGGTTAATGGAGTCTCCAGAGATCATCTAGTCAAACCCATTGTATTTTTTTCCCAAATGGTGGAGACAGAGGCTAATGGAGTCATCGTTGGAAGGGATTTCCAGAAATCATCTAGTCCAACCTATACGTGGTGAAGATAGAGGTTATTGGAGTCATCGTTGGAAGGGATCTCCAGAAATCATGTCCAACCATTGTATTTTCTCCAAATGGTGGAGACAGAGGCTGAGTCATCATTGGAAGGGATCTCCAGAGATCATCTAGTCAAACCCATTGCATTTTCTATACATGGTGGAGATAGAGGTTAATGGAGTCATCATCAGAAGCGATCTCCAGAAATCATGTCCAACCATTGTATTTTCTCCAAATGGTGGAGACAGAGGCTAATGGAGTCATCGTTGGAAGGGATCTCCAGAGATCATCTAGTCAAACCCATTGCATTTTCTATACATGGTGGAGATAGAGGTTAATGGAGTAATAGTTGAAAAGGATCTCCAGAGATCATCTAGTCAAACCCATTGTATTTTCTACAAATCATGGATTCAGAAGTTAATGGAGTCATAGTTGGAACGGATCTCCAAAGATCATTCTAGTCCAACCTAATGTATTTTCTATACATGGTGAAGATAGAGGTTAATGGAGTCATCATTGGAAGGGACCTCCAAAAATCATCTAGTCCAACCTATTGTATTTTCTATACATGGTGGAGATAGATGTTAATGGAGTCATCGTTGGAAGGGACCTCCAAAGACCATGTAGTCCAACTTATTGTATTTTCTATACATGGTGGAGAGAGAGATTAATGGAGTCATCGTTGGAAAGGGATCTCCAGATATCATCTAGTCAAACCCATTGTATTTTTTCCAAATGGTGGAGACAGAGGCTAACGGAGTCATTGTTGGAAAGGATCTCCAGAGATCATCTAGTCAAACCCATTGTATTTTCTACAAATTGTGAAGACAGGTTAATGGAGTCATAGTTGGAAGGGATCTCCAGAGATCATCTAGTCTATACATGGTGGAGATAGAGGCTAATGGAGTCAAAGTTGGAAAGGATCCCCAGAGATCATCTTGTCAAACCCATTGCATTTTCTATACATGGTGGAGATAGAAGTTAATGGAGTCATCGTTGGAAAGTATCTCCAGAGATCATCTAGTGAAACCCATTGTATTTTCTATACATGGTGGAGATAGTGGTTAATGGAGTCATCGTTGGAAGGGATCTCCAAAAATCATCTAGTCTAACCTATTGTGTTTTCGATACATGGTGGAGATAGAGCTTAATGGAGTCATCGTTGGAAGGGACCTCCAGAGATCATCTAGCAGTAGCCCAACCTACTGTATTTTATACAAATGGTGGAGACAGAACTTAATAGAGTTATAGGGCCAACCATCCAGAGATCATCTAGACCAGGCATGGGCTAACTCCAGCCCTCCAGGTCTTTTGGACTTCAAGTCCCACAATTCCTAACAGCCTACTGGCTGTTAGGAATTGTGGGACTTGAAGTCCAAAACACCTGGAGGGCCGGAGTTGGCCCATGCCTGGACTAGACCAACTAAGTGCAGAAAATCTCCATAGATGATGCGCCTTTGAGATCCCCAGATCCCATCCCATTGATGCATAGCAGTTAAAGTGGTGTCAAACTGCATTAGTTCTGCAGTGTAGATGAATCCTAAGAGGGATGTAAACCAAGGCGGAGCTGAGGGAGTTGGGGAGGTTTCATCCAGAGAAGACACGATAAAGGCGACATGATTGCCGTCTTTAAATATCCAAAGGGACGCCACTTACAAGGTGGAGCACGCTTTCTTGCTGTCTGCTGCAGAGACTCGAACACGAATCAATGGACTCAAATGAGAAGAGAAGAGATTCTACTTAAACATTAGGAAGAATGGGTTGTTGTAGGTTTTTTTCGGGCTATATGGCCATGGTCTAGAGGCATTTTCTCCTGACGTTTCGCCTGCATCTATGGCAAGCATCCTCAGAGGTAGCGAGGTGGAATGTCTTGACAGTAAGAGCTGGTGGTTCCTTCTCTATCATTCAAAAAGGAGCTGGGTGGTCATCTGTCGGGAGAGCTTGGATTGTGTCTTCCTGCCTGAAAGAACTGGACTAGATGAGTCTTGGGCTGGACTAGATGACCCAGGGGTGTCTGAGCATGTGCAGAGTGCATTTCAAGCCTTCTATGGATTCATTCTCTCAATCCAGGGGTCTCTGAGCATGTGCAGAGTGCATTTCAAGCCTTCTATAGATTCATGCTCTCAATCCAGGGGTTTCTAAGCATGTGCAGAGTTCATTTCAAGCCTTCAATGGATTCATGCTCTCAATCCAGGGGTCTCTGAGCATGTGCAAAATGCATTTCAAGTCATCTATGGATTCATGCTCTCAATCCAGGGGGCTCTGAGCATGTGCAGAGTGCATTTCAAGCCATCTATGGATTCATGCTCTCAATCCAGGGGTCCCTGAGCATGTGCAAAATGCATTTCAAGCCTCTATAGATTCATGCTCTCAATCCAGGGGTCCCTGAGCATGTGCAGAGTGCATTTCAAGCCTTCTATGGATTCACGCTCTCAATCCAGGGGTCTCCGAGCATGTTCAGAATGCATTTCAAGCCTTATATGGATTCATGCCCAAAATCCAGAGGTCTTTGAGCATGTGCAGAATGCATTTCTAGCCTTCTATAGATTCATGCTCTCAATCCAGGGGTCTCTGAGCATGTGCAGAGTGCATTTCAAGCCTTCTATCGATTGATGCTTTCAATCCAGAGATCTCCGAGCATGTGCAGAGTGCGTTTCAAGCCTTCTATGGATTCATACTCTCAATCCAGGTGTCTTTGAGCATGTGCAGAGTGCATTTCAAGCTTTCAGTGGATTCATGCTCTCAATGCAGGGGTCTCATAAAGTAACATGGGATGTATTGGGTGAGTTTTGTCCTCTCTTGCTTGGGGTACATCTACACTGTTGAATGAATGCATCCTGATACTGCTTTAACCATCATGGCCCAATGCTATGGGATCCTGGGAGTTGTAGTTTGCCAAGGCCTTTTGCCTTCTGTGTCAAAACTATAACTTCCAGGATCCCATAGCATTGAGTCATGGCTGCTTAAATGGTCCCAATATGCAATAATTCATCAATACTTTCTTTACAAACCAGGAAAATATGTTCAATGTGCGCGCATAGAGGGAGCGCATGAGGCCAAGGGAAACCAGGACAGCCCCCCTTGCCTTGCTCCTTCTCGGGGAGAATTCCCTCCAGGTCTTCCCTCTCCCTTTTCCCTCCTTTGACACTTCTTCTCCCCATTCTTTGGAGTCTCATTAAATCCTCATGCGCTGATGCGCTCCTTCCAGCCCAAGCAGGGAGCAAGCTGGTGATGCCAGCTGGTTCACCCCCCCAAAAGGGCTTCCTTTCCTGCCAGGGGCTTCGGGTGGCATTTGGTGCAAGGAAGCGAGCAAATGGGACCGACCACCCGCTAGTGAGAAAAGCACATGGCTGGCACATGGCTTGGGTGTCTCTCTCTCACATAGGACACATACACAATGTAAGTGGGAGACACAGGATTGTAGGATTCTAGAGTGGGAAGGGAGCCCAAAAGGTCATCTAGTCCAACCCCTTTCTTTCAAGTAGGAAGGCACAATCCAAACCCTCCTGACAGATGGCCATCCAGCCCACTGTTTAGAAACCTCCAGAGGAAGAGGTTCCAAGGCGGCAAAATATCCCACATTCCTATGAAGGAATGTTGAGAAGGACCCCAAGGGGCACCTAATTCCTGTCATATAGTAAGACACAATAAACAACAACAACAACAATGTATTATCAAAGGTTTTCATGGCTGGAATCACTGGTTTGCTGAGAGTTTTTTGGACAGTATGATCGTGCTCCAGCAGCATTCTCCTCTGACATTTCATCTGCACCTGTAGCAAGCACCCTCAGAGGTTTGTTCAGAGATCTGTTGGAAATGAGGCAAGTGGGGTGTATATTATATTCACGTGGAATGATGTCCAGGGTGGGAGAAAACCCTTGCAAGTCTGAATGTTGCAATTAGCAAGCTTGAATTAGCATTTGAGTATCCATGAAGTTTGCAAAGTCAATCAGTGAAGGTATCTGGAACATGGCCATACAGTCCGAAAAACTCACAGCAGCCCAGTGATTCCGGCCATGAAAGCCTTCGACAATACAGTTGTTGTTGAACCTCTGAAGATGCCACAGATGCAGGCGAAACGTCAGGAGAGAATGCTGCTGGAACATGGCCATACAGTCCAAAAGACTCACAGCAACCCAGTGATTCAGGCCACGAAAGCCTTTGACAATACAGTTGTTGTTGAACCTCTGAAGATGTCACAGATGCAGGCGAAACGTCAGGAGAGAATGCTGCTGGAACATGGCCATACAGTCCAAAAAACTCACAGCAGCCCAGTGATTCCGGCCATGAAAGCCTTCGACAATACAGTTGTTGTTGAACCTCTGAAGATGCCACAGATGCAGGTGAAATGTGAGGAGAGAATGCTGCTGGAACATGGCCATACAATCCAAAAAAACTCACAGCAACCTAGTGATTCTGGCCACAAAAACCTTCGACAATGCATTATTGTTGTTGTTGTTGACCTCTGAAGATGCCACAGATGCAGGTGAAACGTCAGGAGAGAATGCTGCTAGAACAGGGCCAGACAGTCCAAAAAACTCATAGCAGCCCAGTGATTCCGGCCATGAAAGCCTTCAATGGTGCATTATTATTGTTGTTGTTGAACCTCTGAAGATGCAACAGATGCAGGTGAAACGTCAGGAGAGAATGCTGCTGGAACATGGCCATATAGTCCAAAAAACTCACAGCAGCCCAGTGATTCCAGCCACGGAAGCCTTCAATGATGCATTATTGTTGTTGTTGTTGTTGTTGAACCCCTGAAGATGCCACAGATGCAGGCGAAACGTCAGGAGAGAATGCTGCTGGAAAATGGCCAAAAAGTCCAAAAACCTCACAGCAGCCCAGTGATTCCGGCCATGAAAGCCTTCAATGATGCATTATTCTTGTTGTTGTTGAACCTCTGAAGATGTCACAGATGCAGGCGAAACGTCAGGAGAGAATGCTGCTGGAACATGGCCATACAGTCCAAAAAACTCACAGCAACCTAGTGATTCTGGCCATAAAAGCCTTCGATGATGCATTATTGTTGTTGTTGATGATGCAACAGATGCAGGTGAAACGTCAGGAGAGAATGCTGCTGGAACATTATTATTATTATAACTTTATTTGTACCCCGCTAGCATCTCCCGAAGGACTCGATGCGGCTTACATGGCCAGACAACCCAAAACACTCACAGCAACATAATAATAATAATGATAATTCGGTTTATTTATTACCCGCCTGTCTATCTTATCCATCTCCTGAGGCCTGACCAAAGCAGAACAGATTGGCACAATAGTTTCTCAATATCTCTACACTGTAGTCCTATTGACGCAGCTTAGAATCACGTTGGCCTTTTTAGCTGCTGCATGACACTGTTGGCTCATGTTCAGCATGTGGCCCTGGATCCCTTTCGCATGGACCGCATTTCCATTGGTCAGAATCCCCCTTTGGGTTTGGCCACTCCAACCTTTCCCAACCCACCTCACATTATCATTGCTTATCTCATATTTGTGGGCATAATTATGGGGGACTTGACACAGCTTAGAATCGCATTGGCCTTTTTAGCTGCTGCATGACACTGTTGGCTCATGTTAAGCTTGTGGTCCTGGATCCCTTTCACATGGACCGCATTTCCATTGGTCAGGATCCCCCTTTGGGTTTGGCCACTCCACCCTTTCCCTCCCAAATTGGGAGGGAGAGCCAAGACTCCAGAGGACAGGAGCAGGATTCAAAACGATCTTGACAGATTAGAGAGATGGGCCAAAACTAACAAAATGAAGTTCAACAGTGACAAATGCAAGATACTCCACTTTGGCAGAAAAAACGAAATGCAAAGATACAGAATGGGGGACGCCTGGCTCGAGGGCAGTACGTGTGAAAAAGATCTTGGAGTCCTCATGGACAACAAGTTAAACATGAGCCAACAATGTGATGTGGCGGCAAAAAAAGCCAATGGGATTTTGGCCTGCATCAAGAGGAGCATAGTGTCTGGATCTAGGGAAGTAATGCTCCCCCTCTATTCCGCTTTGGTTAGATCACACCTGGAGTATTGTGTTCAATTCTGGGCACCACAATTGAAGAGATATATTGACAAGCTGGAATGTGTCCAGAGGAGGGCGACTAAAATGATCAAGGGTCTGGAGAACAAGCCCTATGAGGAGCGGCTTAAGGAGCTGGGCATGTTTAGCCTGAAGAAGAGAAGGCTGAGAGGGGATATGATAGCCATGTATAAATATGTGAGAGGAAGCCACAGGGAGGAGGAGGGAGCAAGCTTGTTTTCTGCTTCCCTCGAGACTAGGACGCGGAACAACGGCTTCAAACTACAAGAGAGGAGATTCCGTCTGAACATGAGAAAGAAATTCCTGAGTGTGAGAGCCGTTCAGCAGTGGAACTCTCTGCCCTGGAGTGTGGTGGAGGCTCCTTCTTTGGAAGCTTTTAAACAGAGGCTAGATGGGCATCTGTCAGGGGTGATTTGAATGCAATATTCCTGCTTCTTGGCAGAATGGGGTTGGACTGGATGGCCCAGGAGGTCTCTTCCAACTCTTTGATTCTATGAATTTATGATTCCCAACCCACCTCACATTATCATTGCTTATCTCATATTTGTGGGCATAATTATGGGGGACTTGGCACAGCTTAGAATCGCATTGGCCTTTTTAGCTGCTGCATGACACTGTTGGCTCATGTTTAGCTTGTGGTCCTGGATCCCTTTTGCATGGACCGCATTTCCATTGGTCAGGATCCCCCTTTGGGTTTGGCCACTCCACCCTTTCCCAACCTACCGCACATTGTCATTGCCTATCTCACATTTGTGGGCCTAATTGTGGGGGAAAGGAGAGAGAAGCCCAGAAGCGACTATGCCTCCTTTTCCGTTGGGCCAAGTTTCCTTCCCTCCTTGCTTTCCCACTGCTTCTTCTCAGAGCTGGATCCCGAGCCCAGGCTTGGCTGCCAGGAAAAGAAGCACTTGAGAAGACGACTCTTTCCCGAAGCGCTGGGTAATTAATGGGTGCTTCTATCAAATTTTCATAAGTGTTTCTGTTCGCTGACAGTTCTCTGTCCGGGGGCCAAGCCGGGACGCCTGGCTCAGCCTCTGCTGGGGAAAGGCAACCGGCGGGTGGAGAAACCGCTTCCATTCTGGCTCTCAATCCAAGGGCTTCCAATTTCGGAGCATGTGCAGAGTGCATTGCAAGCTCTCTGTGGAGTGAGAATACCGCCGGAACTAAATACAATGGTTTGGTGGGTGTTGCATGCCATGAGGTTAGGACAGGCATGGGCAAACTTTGGCGCTCCAGGGGTTTTGGACTTGAACTCCCACAATTTTAGGAAGTCCAAAACACCTGGAGCGCCAAAGTTTGCCCATGCCTGGGTTAGGAGATGTAGTATTTTTGGGTTGTTGTAGATTTTTTCGGGCTATATGGCCATGTTCTAGAGGCATTTTCTCCTGACATTTTGCCTGCATCTATGGCAAGCATCCTCAGAGGTAGTGAGGTCTGTTGGAACTAGGAAAAAGGGTTTATATATCTGTGGAATGATCAGGGTGAGACAAAGGACTCTTGTCTGCTGGAGCTAGGTGTGAATGTTTCAACTGACCACCTTGATTAGCATCTAATGGCTTGGAAGTGCCTGGGAGAATCTTTCTTTGAGAGGTTTGCATGCTGCAAGTCGTCTCTGGTTGCTTCTGGATCTTTGAGAGGTGATTTGATTTGATCTGGCTACCAGTATTAAAAAACTCAAAAATTACAACAGCAAAACAACAGAAAGGAAACAATCAGGCACATCAAATCACCTCTCAAAGAAAGATTCCCCCAGGCACTTCCAAGCCATTAATGCTAATCAAGGTGGTCAGTTGAAACATTCACACCTTGCTCCAGCAGACAAAAGTCCTTTGTCACAACCTGGTCTTTCCACAGATATATAAACCCATTTTCCTACTTTCAACAGACCTCACTACCTCTGAGGATGCTTGCCATAGATGCAGGCGAAATGTCAGGAGAAAATGCCTCTAGAACATGGCCATATAGCCTGGAAAAACCTACAACCCAGTGATTCCGGCCATGAAAGCCTTTGACAACACATGTAGTATTTTTCTCCACTCCTGTGTTGGAAACTCTTTCTTTGGATGGGCATCAGTCAAGAAGGCCGAATGGGGTTGGACTGGTTGACCTTTGGGGGTCTCTTTCAACTATAGCGTTCCATCATGATAGAGTTGGAAGGGAACCCCCTTTAGTCATGCAGGGAAGCACAATCAAAGCACTCCCAACAGATGGCCGAAAGGGGCCCAATTGGCATCCACTTTGCTAGTCTGCTTGGGGGTTGTAGCGTATATTTATCGTATGACCCATCAATGGATGCTGAAGGCATGGACAAAAAAAATTCCCTATAGAAGCAGTTGGGCAGTTTGGAAATCCTACAATCAATGTGAGGATCCCGAAATGCATAGCTGCACCTGGACATCTGTAGGGATGCTTTGATTGTGCATTCACCCACAACAGGGTGGTATTGTGTCATTCCGCAAGTCACGTTTCCATTTCTTTTCCATGTCAGTTCCAACTCATATGCATGTTCTTGGATTACTATAGTTTCTTTTTTAGGGAGTTCTTGGTAACCCATTAGTACTCAAATTCCATTACTGAAATGGCGCCCCATCGATAGACAAACTGGCAAAACCAAATATGCACATTTTATTTTGACTATTTTCAAGCAACGGATGGTTGAATCTACAAATGTGGAATCTATGCATATGGAGAGACAACCATATGGATGCATCCTGTCCCAATCTGCAAAGCTTTCCAACGCAGTATATGTATTTTAATGGCCTTCTGTTGTTATCTATGTACTTTAACTATATTGTAACTTGCTTCAAGAAGGGAAAAAAAATACCGTATATTCTGGCATATAAGATGACTGGGCATATAAAACGACCCCCAAGTTTTCCAGTTTAAATATAGTTTGGGATATACTCGCCGTATAAGACTACGCCTCTTCCAACACACACCAAATAAAAATTGCAAAGCATCAGATTTTATTTCAATATGGTAATTTTCCTATGACTGTCCCTCCTTCTCTGCCTCTCAGATCTTGCACATGCGCACCTGCACCTCTTCACTGCTGTCTTCAGGAGCGAGATCTGAGAGGCAGAGGAGGAGGGACGGTAATAGGATACAAAGGCAGGCCAGACAGGTAAAAGAGGTGCGTTTGTCTGGGTACAGAGCCACTCTATCACTTTTTTCCATACCCCGGGCACCCCAGACGCCTGCAGCTTGCTCCGCCCTTCACTTACACCTTCCCGGTGAAGCGCCCCTTCACCTCACCATCGGGACCGCATTAAGTCCACAAATCCTGATGAATGGATTTTCTTCTACTGTACTTGTGCAGCGTCGCCCTTAATGCTTTCATACAGTTGTTGCATACGGCAGAGATGCGGCCACTGCCATTTTTGAGCTCTCCCCACAATATGCAGCAACCACGGATTCTCCAATCTGGATTGGAAGCTTCATCATCCACTCTATAACACAACTCCTGCATATAAGACGGCTCCCGTGCATAAGGCTACTCCAGCGTATAAGACGATTCCCACGCATAAGATGACCCTTGACTTTTGAGAAGATTTTCTTCAGTTAAAAAGTAGTCTTATATGCCAGAATATACGGTATATATTATTTATAATGACAGAAGGAAAACTAATTGCAAGGAAAGGCAAAAGCATACAATCCTAAGCTGCTCCTACATCAGGCATGGGCAAACTTTGCCCTTCAGGTGTTTTGGACTTTGGTCCTCCAGGTGTTTTGGACATCAAGTCCCCGGTATTTTAGACTTCGGCCCTCCAGGTGTTTTGGACTTCAATGCCCAGGTGTTTTGAACTTCGGCCCTCCAGATGTTTTGGACTTCAACTCCCAGGTGTTTTGGACTTCAACTCTCCGGGTGTTTTGGACTTCAACTCTCTGGGTGTTTTGGACTTCAGCTCTCCAGGTGTTTTGGACTTCAACTCCCAGGTGTTTTAGACTTCAGTCCTCCAGGTGTTTTGGACTTCAACTCCCAGGTGTTTTGAGCTTCGGCCCTCCAGGTGTTTTGGACTTCAACTCCCAGGTGTTTTGGGCTTCAGCCCTCCAGGTGTTTTAGACTTCAGTCCTCCAGGTGTTTTGACTTCAACTCCCAGGTGTTTTGGACTTCGGCTCTCCAGGTATTTTAGACTTCGGCCCTCCAGGAGTTTTAGCCTTCAACTCCCAGGTGTTTTGGACTTCGGCCCTCCAGTAGATTTAGCCTTCAACTCCCAGGTGTTTTAGACATCGACCCTCCAGGTGTTTTAGCCTTCAACTCCCAGGTGTTTTGGACTTCAACTCCCAGGTGTTTTGGACTTCGGCCCTCCAGGTGTTTTGGACTTCAACTCCCAGGTGTTTTGGACTTCAACTCCCAGGTGTTTTGGACTTCAGCCCACCGGGTGTTTTAGACTAACTCCCAGGCGTTTTGGACTTCAACTCCCAGGTGTTTTGGGCTTTGGCCCTCCAGGTATTTTGGACTTCAGCCCTCTAGGTGTTTTGGACCGATAGGCAATTAGAAATTGCGGGAGTTGGTGTCCAAAACACATGGAGGGCCAAAGTTTGCCCATTCCTGATCTACATTCTAGCATTAATGCAGTTTGCTATCCCTTGAACTGCCTTTACTCAAAGCAATGGGATCCTGGGATTTGTAGTTTGATGAGGCAGAGCAGGTGGAAGACCTTGCAAAACTACAACTCCCACAAATTCATACTGCATTAATTCCACAGCGGAATCAGAAAGGTGCAAACGTGAAAGGCCCTTCTTTTTTTTCTTTTCTTTTTTTGCAGCCTTCCTTCCTTCCCCTGGAGAGGGATTTTCAAGGGCCAAATGACCCAGAGACACCTGTTTAGGCAGAAAAGCTGAGCGCAGGTGTACTGAAATCCATTAGCGGTATAATGGGCCCCGTTCAGCCTTTACGTTCTCGCCATAAAACCCTAATTTTCCCCACTTTGTCCTCCCTCCCCCTCCGATAATAAAACATAAAGGTTTCTTCCCACCTTGTCTTTTTTCTTTCCTTTTTGGAACGGCCTCCCTCTTTGGCTGAGGCTCTCCCAAAGCCATTTGCTAATTGCCTTGCCGGCCCCAGACAGGGAGAGCTTTGGGCCCAAAGAGATGCCAGGCAGGATTCTGACATTCTGGGACCCCCACCCCCCTTGAAAAGGCCTTCACTGCCAACGCATTGCAGACCAAAGCAAGAGACAAGGAGAGGAAGAGCCACTCTCTGTCCCCAACCCACCCCTTGTCATTCATCCTGGCTCCCAAGCCAAGCCTTCACTCTCGGCAATGGGTGCTGACTCAAGCGCTTGCAAATGCAAACCTGGCCGGGCAAAACAAACGCCATAAATCCCCAGCAGACATTCCCTTTTGTGGATCCCATGCCTCCCACCTTCCTTCTCTGGGAGGTGGATGATTCTAGGGCCTAATGTTTTTCTCCGTATCAGGAGCAACTTGAGAAACTGCAAGACTTCACTACCTCTGAGGATGCTTGCCATAGACGCAGGTGAAACGTCAGGAGAGAATGGCTCTAGACCATGGCCATATAGCCCTAAAAAACCTACAACCACCCAGTGATTCCAGCCATGAAAGCCTTCGACAATAAACTGCAAGTCGCTTCTGGTGTGAGAGAATTGGCCGTCTGCAAGGATGATGCTCAGGGGATGCCCAAATGTTTTCGATGTTTTACCATCCTTTTGGGTGGCTTCTCTCTGTTGAAGTTGTTTGCTATTTATAATGTAGATTTCAAAAAAAGTATGTATGTATGTTTAAAAATGCAGTAGCTATGTGCCGAGTGTAATGTATTCCTGTGTGGAAAGAGTTAACTGAACCATGGAGGGAATGGCATTCCTAGACAGGTCATAAATCAAGTGTATAGAACAAATGGACGCAGCGTCGTATGTCAGTCACTGGAATGCAAGAGGTGTGGACTAGTACTGATAACAGTTAGTGAGTTTGGAATGCAAGAGGTGTGGACTAGTACTGATAACAGTTAGTGAGTTTGGAATGCAAGAGGTGTGAACTAGTACTGATAACAGTTAGTGAGTTTGGAATGCAAGAGGTGTGAACTAGTACTGATAACAGTTAGTGACTTCGCGATCAGACGGTAAAGAAGCAAGTTTACGGTGTGCTGAGTGTTAAGTAGCTTCTAATATATATAGCTGTAAAATAAAGTAGTTTGTAGCCTAAAGTGGCTGTGATAGATTGTTCTTGCCTTGCTGTGCTGCCAATGACACTGACACTCTCATGCCCCCGTGCAGGGTGCTGGAGCTGACAGAGGGAGCTCATCCGCGCTCTCCCCGGATGCGAACCTGCAACCTGTAAGGAGCCCCCGGTGGCGCAGTGGGTGAAACCCTTGTGCCGGCAGGACGGAAAACCTTCCTAATGCCATGGCCCCTTAATCCAGTTCCTCATGTTGTGCTGACCCCCAACCATAACATTACTTTCATTGCTACTTCATAACTGTAACTACTGTTATGAATCATCATGTAAATCTCTGATATGCAGGATGCATTATCATTCACCGGATCAAATTTGGCACATTTACCCCATATGCTCAAATTTGAATACTGGCAGGGTTTGGGGGGGTGGATTGATTTTGTCATTTCGGAGTTGTAGTTGCTGGGATTTATAGTTCACCTACAATCAAAAGCATTTTGAACTCCACCAACGATGGAATTGAACCAAACTTGGCACACAGAACTCCCATGGCCAAGAGAGTATAATGGAAGGGTTTGGTGGGCATTTACTTTAAATTTTGGAGTTGCAGTTCACCTACATCTAGAGAGCACAATGGACTCAAACAATGATGGATCTGGACCAAACTTGGCGCAAATACATTTGCCCAAATGTGAACACTGGTGAAGTTTGGGGAAAATAGACCTTGGCATTTGGGAGTTGTAGTTGCTGGGATTTATAGTTCACCTACAATCAAAGAGCATTCTGATCCCCACCAATGATAGAATTGGGCCAAACTTGGCACACAGTTCTCCCATGACCAACAGAAAATACTGGAAGGGTTTGGTGGGCATTGGCCTTGATTTTTGGAGTTGTAGTTAACCTACATCCAGAGAGCACTGTGGACTCAGTGATGGATCTGGACCAAACTTGGCATGAATACTCAAAGAAAGAAAGGTAGAAATGGAAGGAAGGAGAGAAGGAAATAAAAAAGTGAAAGAAGGAAGCAAAGAGAGAGGGAAGGATAGAAAGAACGAAAGAGAAAAAGAGAGAAAGAAGGAGGGAAGGAAGGAAGGAAAGAGGGAAGTATGGAACCAAAGAGCAAAGGAAGGGAGGAAAGAAACAGGTCAAGAAGGAAGAAATAAGAAGGGAAACAGAAGGGGGAAAAAAAGAGGGAAGGAAGGAAAGAGGAAGGGAACGAAGGAGAGAAAGAAAAAAGGAGAGAAAGGGGGAGGGAAGGCTGGCCACAGCAATGTGTGGTGGGTACAGCTAGTAGGTACATAAATAGAAAAGCCAGCAACAAGTTGTGTTATGGCAGGCACGGGCCAACTTAGACCCTCCAGGTAATTTGGACTTCAACTCCCAGAATTCCTAACAACCTATTCAGAGGGGAAAGAAGATTGGGGTCAGGCTGGATGCCCTCTAGCGTCTCCTCCAACTCTGTAATCCAGGCATGGGCCAAATTCAGCCCTCCGGAAGTTTTGGACTTCAACTTCCAGAATTCCTATTCATATGTGAAAGTAGATTGGGGTCAGGCTGGGTGCCCTCTAGGGTCCCTTCCAACTCTGTAATCTAGGCATGGGCGAAATCCAGCCCTCCGGAAGTTTTGGACTTCAACTCCCAGAATTTCTGTTAATAGGTGAAAGTAGATTGGGGTCAGGTTGGATGCCTTCTAGGGTCCCCTCCAACTCTGTAATCCAGGCATAGGCCAACTTCAGCCCTCCAGGTGATTTGGACTTCAACTCTCAGAATTCCTAACAACCTATTCAGAGGGGAAAGAAGATTGGGGTCAGGCTGGATGCCCTCTAGGGTCCCCCCCCCACTCTGTAATCCAGGCATGGGCCAAATTCAGCCCTCCAGGTGTTTTGGATGTCAACTCCCAGAATTCCTAACAGCCTATTCAGATGGGAAAGAAGATTGAGGTCAGATCGGATGCCCTCTAGGGTCCCCCCAACTCTGTAATCCAGGCATGGGCCAACTTCAGTCCTCCAGGTAATTTGGACTTCAACTCCCAGAATTCCTAACAGCCTATTCAGATGGGAAAGAAGATTGAGGTCAGATCGGATGCCCTCTAGGGTCCCCCCAACTCTGTAATCCAGGCATGGGCCAACTTCAGCCCTCCAGGTGATTTGGACATCAACTCCCAGAATTCCTAACAGCCAGCATTGTGGGAGTTGAAGTCCAAAACACCTGGTGGGCCCAAGTTTGCTCATGGCTATTTTATGGACTACAATTCCCAGCAGGACCACAAACAAGGTTCAAAACACTGGCATCTTTGTTCGGGTGTTGTGATTGTTCGTGCACCAAACTAGGATTGCAAGGATCAGGGTTTCGAATCCCTGCTCAGCTGCAGAAACCCACGAGTTGCACTCTCTCAGCCTCAGAAGAAGGCAAGCACAAGCCCCCTGTGACTACATCTTGCCAAGAAAACCCCATGATAAGGGTCACCTTAGGGTTGCTGTGTATAGTTACGTAATAGGATTCCAGATTATGGTTTTTTTAAAACCTTTATGCAATGTGTAGTTTTGAGCTGTGTTTATTTTGACTTCTGTAAGCTGCCTTGACTCTGGGATCGAGGAGAAAAGGTGGGATGACATAAACGACATGTGCTCTGAACATGTGCAGAGTGCTTTGAGCTCCTGCGTTTCATACATCCCTACAAAGTGATAGGACGTGGTACATTTTGGGGTCCCTTCCTTGGGCATTTCCCACATCCATGTGTATCCGCAGCTCTGCAGAGAAGGGCTTCTAGGAAGGAAGGGTCGTGCCAGCCTTGCAGCTGGCATTATTTTAAGGACACAGCTGCCGGGATTAGCGCCAGGCTCCCCGTGCGCCCGTTTTGGGAACAGGACCAAACATGAGGGTTTTTATAGATTAAAGGCTGGAAATAAGGGATTTAGGAGGCATCCGGAAGGCGACCTCAAGTCCAGACGAGGCCGGGACTGATCCCTAGTGACCTCTGATAAGAGACGGCGGCCCTTTAAGTGAACCCTCCAATGTTTTGCAGATGAAAGCTGGGACATGTGTGGCCAAGAAGGTGAATAATGATTTGTTGGAGCATGTAAGGAATCTCTCTGTGTGTGTCAGCTGTAAAATAAGATGCATGAAACTGATTGCTTGGGCTATGCCCATGGAGCAGGCTGAGTCTGGGACTTTTGGGTACTGTTACGTTATTGTTCAGGCTTCAGCTATGCAGGTGCTTGGGGCAGCAGAGAGAGAGAGAAGCAAGCAGAGAGAAAGAGTTTGGAGTGTGCTGAAGGAGTTTATCCACACGGGCAAAGAAAGACCCTGAGTTTGGAGTGTGCTCTCACTTCATTGAGCTACTGAAGGAGTGTGTCCATATGGGCAAAGAAAGATCATTTTAAATCTCGCATGTGTGTCAACTGTAAAATAAGATGCATGAAACTGATTGCTTGGGCTATGCCCATGGAGCAGGCTGAGTCTGGGACTTTTGGATACTGTTACATTATTGTTCAGGCTTCAGCTGTGCAGGTGATTGGGGCAGCAGAGAGAGAGAAGCAAGCAGAGGGAGAGAGTTTGGAGTGTGCTGAAGGAGTTTATAAACATGGGCAAAGAAAGATCAGAGTCTGGGACTTTTGGGTACTGTTACATTTTTGTTCACGCTTTAGCTATTCAGGTGCTTGGGGCAGCAGAGAGAGTGAAGCAAGCAGAGAGACAGAGTTTGGAGTGTGCTCAAGGAGTTTATCCACATGGGCAAAGAAAGACCATTTTAAATCTAGTGTGTGTGTGTCAACTGTAAAATAAAATGCATGAAGCTGATTGCTTGGGCTATGCCCATGGAGCAGACTGAGTCTGGGACTTTTGGATACTGTTACATTATTGTTCAGGCTTCATCTATGCAGGTGCTTGGGGCAGCAGAGAGAGAGAGAAGCAAGCGGAGAGACAGACTTTGGAGTATGCTGAATGAGTTTATCCACATGGGCAAAGAAAGATCATTTTAAATCTAATGTGTGTGTCAACTGTAAAATAAGATGCATGAAGCTGATGGCTTGGGCTATGCTCGTGGAGCAGGCTGAGCCTGGGACTTTTGGATACTGTTACATTATTGTTCAGGCTTCAGCTATGCAGGTGCTTGGAGCAGTGGAGAGAGAGAGAAGCAAGCAGAGAGACAGAGTTGTGCTGGGACTTTTGGGTACTGTTACATTATTGTTCAGGCTTCAGCTATGTAGGTGCTTGGGGCAGGAGAGAGAGAGACAGAGTTTGGAGTGTGCTCTCACTTCATTGAGCTACTGAAGGAGTTTATCCACATGGGCAAAGAAAGACCATTTTAAATCTAGTGTGTGTGTCAACTGTAAAATAAGATGCATGAAGCTGATTGCTTGGGCTATGCCCATGGAGCAGGCTGAGTCTGGGACTTTTGGATACTGTTACATTGTTGTTCAGGCTTCAGCTATGCAGGTGCTTGGAGCAGCAGAGAGAGAGAGAAGCAAGCAGAGAGACAGAGTTTGGATCGTGCTGAAGGAGTTTATCCACAAGGGCAAAGAAAGACCATTTTAAATCTTGTGTGTGTGTGTCAACTGTAAAATAAGATGCATGAAGCTGATTGCTTGGGCTATGCCCGTGGAGCAGGCTGAGCCTGTAAAGAACAAAAATAACTTTCTGGCCTTGCATCGCACATTTTAGTGCAAATATTAAGACACAAATAGTGTTCAATTCAGCAAGTATTGCAGAATGTCATGTCACAGTCCAACTGTAAAATAAGATGCATGAAGCTGATTGCTTGGGCTATGCCCATGGAGCAGGCTGTGTCTGGGACTTTTGGGTACTGTTACATTATTGTTCAGGCTTCAGCTGTGCAAGTGCTTGGAGCAGCAGAGAGAAAGAGAGAAGCAAGCAGAGAAAAACAGAGTTTGGAGTGTCCTCTCACTTCATTGAGCTACTGAAGGAGTGTGTCCACATGGGCAAAGAAAGATAATTTAAAATCTAGTGTGTGTGTCAACTGTAAAATAAGATGTATGAAGCTGATTGGTTGGGATATGCCCATGGAGCAGGCTGAGTCTGGGACTTTTGGGTACTGTTATGTTATTGTTCTGGCTTCAGCTATGCAGGTGCTTGGGGCAGCAGAGAGAGAGAGAGGGAGAGAGGGAGAGAAGCAAGCAGAGAGACACAGTTTGGAGTGTGCTCTCACTTCATTGAGCTGCTGAAGGAGTTTATCCACATGAGGAAAAAAAGACTGTTTTAAATCTAGTGTGTGTGTCAACTGTAAAATAAGATGCATGAAGCTGATTGGTCAGGCTATGTCTGGAAAACAGGCTGAGCCTGGGATTTTGGATACCGTTACATTTTTGTTCAGGCTTCAGCTATGCAGGTGCTCAGGGCAGCAGAAAGAGAGAGAAACAAGCAGAGAGAGACAGAGTTTGGAGTGTGCTCTCACTTCATTGAGCTGCTAAAGGAGTTTATCCACATGGGCAAAGAAAGATCATTTTAAATCTTGTGTAGGTGTCAACTGTAAAATAAGATGCATGAAGCTGATTGGTCACGCTATGCCCGGGGAGCAGGCTGGGCCTGAGACTTTTGGATACTGTTACATTTTTGTTCAGGCTTCAGCTGTGCAAGTGCTTGGAGCAGCAGAGAGAAGGAGAGAAGCAAGCAGAGAGAAACAGAGTTTGGAGTGTCCTCTCACTTCATTGAGCTGCTGAAGGAGTTTATCCACACGGGCAAAGAAGGACCATTTTAAATCTAGTGTGTGTGTATCAACTGTAAAATAAGATGCATGAAGCTGATTGCTTGTGCTATGACCGTGGAGCAGGCTGAGCCTGGGACTGTTACATTATTGTTCAGGCTTCAGCTGTGCAAGTGCTTGGAGCAGTGGAGAGAAAGAGTAAAGCAAGCAGAGAGAGACAGAGTTTGGAGTATCCTCTCACTTCATTGAGCTGCTAAAGGAGTTTATCGACATGGGCAAAGAAAGATCATTTTAAATCTCTCATAAAAGGACAGTATGTGAGTTGATGCAACTGACCACATTGTACATATGTCGTTCTGAACTACGAAGAGTAAACGACTTGTTCTTTATTGTTAATCTGCGTGGCATGCTTTCTTTCTCTGGCAAGACAGTATGTGGGCTGAACAAACCTGAACTACACATGGTTTATTTTTACATTATGCCACATGATTGGCGTGAAAGGAATAGACAAGCATTTGCAGCAGTTAGCTTTTGCTTGTGATTAACTGGGAAAGGCTGGATTCGTTCCCATATTGAAGTCAATAGGAACTTTAGGAGGGTCTGCCCCAGAAGGAGAGACTCTGAGACCCCACCAACGAGGGATCGCTACTTTTGCGAGCAATGAGAAGCCTGATTTTCAGCAATTTTATTTCTAAAATAATCCAGAAGAAATCTCACCAAAGTTGAAGAAGCTGCATCGAGGTGTTTTATTAGCGATTCAGCTGAAAAGGATGCGATGCAGCAATCACTCGCCAAGCAGAGCATGTGGTTACAGAGATCAGAGGCATTTTTATAGGAAATACAGGCGTAGAAGTTTCAAAATTCCCGCTCCCCACCTTCCTCCTGGCTCGATGGTGATTGGCTGGCGGGATAACAGCTGGGAGGAGGCGTGGCCACCCTCCCCGCGCCAGAGCCAATCACAGAGCTCCACCGCTGCGCAGGAGCCAATCAGGAAGCTCCCGCCGCCTTGGCGCCCTGGCGAATCAGGAGGAAGGGAGGCGGGATGAAAAGAAACAATGCTTTCATGAGTGGATTATATGATTTTCATGTCTGGGGGCCCCTTGAGTCCGAAAACTGGCCTTCTAAAGAATCCAGGGCTATTGTCCTTAGATGGGTCTGTGATTAGTGATGATTACTTAATCCAGGTTTTCCTGTCACCATCAGATATGACACAATGAAGTGGCTGGGGTGGATGTCCATTAAACAGAGGCTGGATGGCCATCTGTAAGGGGTGATTTGAATGCAATATTCCTGCTTCTTGGCAGAATGGGGTTGGACTGGATGGCCCATGAAGTCTCTTCCAACTCTTTGATTCTATGATTCTATGATTCTATACCCTCGGTTTGCTTCTGACGCAATAAATAAATACATAATATGGCAGAATAGACAGGGCTTCAGAGGAAAGAATCCAGGACATTGGGAAAGCATGTTCTGATCTGGAGAAAGGCGGCCAGCCGGCGCCTGGCAGGATTACCCAACTGAGCTTGTTAGAGCTCTCCTCTGGCACAAAACCCTGCTTTGCCACTTTGGGAAGGCTGGCAGGGATAGGAGAAGGGAGTATGAGGATGGGATAGTAATTACATATTCGCATATGCAAATACAAACATTAACATCCAAAGGGGGGGGTACTTTCCCTGGGAAAACGGGGGACCAATGAAAAGGCGTTCCTCTTCTTGGACAATCCAACCCATGGGATGCCCAGGATGGGATGCTCTGTGTCTTCCAGAGGTT
The DNA here is from genome assembly GCF_037176765.1 of Anolis sagrei. Taxonomy (NCBI): domain Eukaryota; kingdom Metazoa; phylum Chordata; class Lepidosauria; order Squamata; family Anolidae; genus Anolis; species Anolis sagrei. Next base: position 3,579,621 of record NC_090026.1, read on the forward strand.
GGAGAAGTCCCTTTTCCAGACATGAGAGCCATCCTTAAAGATGTGAAAGGATGTCCCATTGAGGAGGGAAGAGGCTTGTTTTCTGCTGTGGTGGAGACAAGGGCGCAAATGGAGCCGTGGATTCAAATGGCAGGAAAAGGGATCCCACCTGAATATTAGGAAGGACTTCGTGACAGTAAGAGCTTTTATTTGTCGTGTCAGGGCAACCAGTCATTTATATTACATTTCTAACAGAACAAAGCAAACAAACAGACAAAACACAAAGTTTGGAGGCTTGGAAGTTGATTAAATGTCCTTTCACCAGTATCTGGCCCCTTGGAGTGCCTCTGGTGTTGCCGCAAGAAGGTCCTCCCTTGTGCACGTGGCAGGGCTCAGGGTGCATTGCAGCAGGTGGTCAGTGGTTTGCTCTTCTCCGAACTCGCATGTCGTGGATTCCACTTTGTGGCCCCATTTCTGAAGGTTGGCTCTGCATCTCGTGGTGCCAGAGCGCAGTCTGTTCAGCGCCTTCCAAGTCGCCCAGTCTTCTGTGTGCCCAGGGGGGAGTCTCTAATTTGGTATCAGCCATTGGTTGAGGTTCTGGGTTTGAGCCTGCCACTTTTGGACTCTCGCTTGCTGAGGTGTTCCAGTGAGTGTCTCTGTAGATCTTAGAAAACTATTTCTTGATTTAAGTCACTGACGTGCTGGCTGATACCCAAACAAGGGATGAGCTGGAGATGTCTCTGCCTTGGTCCTTTCACTATTGGCTGCTACTTCCCAGCGGATGTCAGGTGGTGCAATACCAGCTAAGCAGTGTAATTTCTCCAGTGGTGTAGGGCACAGACACCCCATGATAATGCGGCATGTCTCATTAAGAGCCACATCCACTGTCTTAGCATGGTGAGATGTGTTCCACATTGGGCATGCGTATTCAGCAGCAGAGTAGCATAGCGCAAGGGCAGATGTCTTCACTGTGTCAGGTTGTGATCCCCAGGTTGTGCCAGTCAGCTTTCGTATGATATTGTTTCTAGCGCCCACTTTTTGCTTGATGTTCAGGCAGTGCTTCTTGTAGGTCAGGGCACGGTCCGGAGTGACTCCCAGGTATGTTGGGTGTGTTGCAAGGCTCCAGTGGGATTCCTTCCCAGGTAATCATCCTCAGAGCTCGGTAATCCCAGATGATCCACAGTAAGAGCTGCTCTATGGTGGAATTGTATGCTGGTGCCTTGGAATCCGGTGGAGTCTCCTTCCTCCTCTGGAGGTTTTTAAAGCAGAGGCTGCATGGCCATCTGCCTGGAGGGCTTTGATTGTGTCTTTCTGCCTGACCAAAGGGAGTTGGACTGGATGACCCTTGGGGTCTCTTCCAACTCTTTGAATCTGTATATCTCTCTGTGCACCTGTCCATCCATCCTTGTAGGTTTTGGACATCCACCCTTGGAACAGGCATGGACAAACTTTGTCCCTCCCTGTGTTTTGGATTTCAATGCTCATAATTCCTAACAGCCAGTAGGCTGTTAGGAATTGTGAGCATTGAAGTCCAAAACACAGGGAGGGACAAAGTTTGCCCATGCCTGCCTAGGAGTCTCTTCCAACTTTTTGAAAAGATACCCCATCTGAACATTAGGAAGAATAGGAGCCCTCGGTGGTGCAGTGGGTTGAACCCCTGTGCCAGCAAGACTGAAGACCAACAGGTCGCAGGTTCAAATCCAGGGAGAGTGCGGATGAGCTCCCTCTATCAGCTCCAGCTCCTCATGCGGGGACATGAGAAAAGCCTCCCACAAGAATGATAAAACAACAACACACCCGGATGTCCCCTGGAAAACATCCATGCAGACAGCCAATTCTCTCACACCAGAAGCGACTTGCAGTTTCTCAAGTCACTTCTGACACGACAAAAAATTAGGAAGAATTTCCTGAACTTAAGAAGAGCTGTTCAACAGTGGAACTCTCTGCATTGGGGTCTAATGGAAGTTCCTTCCTTAGAATCATAGGGTCATCTAGTCCAACACCCTGCCATGCAGGAAAAGCACAGTCAAATCACCCCCAACCGATGGCCATCCAGCCTCTTGGGGTCTTTTAAACAGGGGTGCTTTGATTGTGCTTTCTTGCATGGAAGAAGGGGATGGACTAAATGGCCCCTGGAGGTCCCTTCCAACTCTATGGTTGTATGGTTCTATGATTCCGCCAACTACAGGCAATCCCCAAGTTATGAACAAGATGGGTTCTGTACGATAGGTTTGTTCTTAAGTTGAATTTGTTTGTAAGTCAGAACAGGTACATTTTTGAAGTGTATCTCCAGCCAAATGTGTGGATGTAAAGATAGATAGATAGAGAGATAGAGAGATAGATAGATAGATAGATAGATAGAGAGATAGACAGATAGATAGATAGATAGATAGATAGATAGAGAAATAGAGAGATAGAGAGATAGATAAGTTTTGGATTGCATAGAGAAGAATGAACACTCCTGTGGCCTTTCCTTTGCTATCTGTTCCTGATCAGAAAATTCCACCGCACTTTCTGTCTCTGCGAGAATCGGATTTTGGAAAAATTGGCTGGTTGGGGAAACTAAGCAACCTTTAGTGGAGATCTCTTTTCCCTGTGATAATAACTCTTACAGAAGTGAATTTGCTTTCCTTCCAAGAGGCAAATTTTCCCCATTTCCTGTTGTCTCAGCCCTGTTTTTAATTATGAGTCATTTGTAAGTCGGATGTTTGTGTCGGAAATAGCAAACGTCTTCAAGCCTCCACTAGTAATTTGTTTGCATATTATTCTGTTTACTTACTGTTTTGAGTTTTTGGTTCTTCTCTGGAAGATTATCCTTTTACAAAAGGTTATGACTTTCAACTCCGCTGGACCGGCCACGTTGTCCGGATGCCCGACCACCGTCTCCCAAAGCAGTTGCTCTACTCCGAACTCAAGAACGGAAAACGGAATGTTGGTGGGCAGGAACCTTTAAAACTCTGGCATAGACACCGAGAACTGGGAAGCCCTGGCCCTTGAGTGCTCCAGCTGGAGGTTAGCTGTGACCAGCAGTGCTGCAGAATTTGAAGAGGCACGAATGGAGGGAGAAAGGGAGAAACGTGCCAAGAGGAAGGTGCATCAAGCCAACCCCGACCAGGACCACCTTCCACCTGGAAACCGATGCCCTCACTGGGGGAGAAAATATAGGGCTCCAGGGTCACCTATGGACCCACAGCCAGGACACTACACTTGGAGGACCATCATCCTTGGACTATGAGGGATCGCCTAAGTAAGTAAGTAAGTAGCTATATCTATCTATCTGGGGTCAGATTGGATGGCCTTTGGGGGTCCCTGCTGATGAGAAGATATTGGGAAAATAGATATTTATTGATTTATGCATAAATTGTATGTACCTTACAAACACTGAAATGCATAGTAAAATCATGCTCTCTGTGTATAGAAGGAATGCTGAAGCAAGCTGCTGTGCTGACACAGCCAAGAGGGAGGGGGGGACATTCCAGGAGAAAGAGATAAGCCCGTACCAGGAAGCCACAGAGGCTGGTACGAAAAGCCCAGTGTCTTCCTTCTAGGGAAGGAGCCAGTGCCTCTCTCTTGACAAGTCAAAGTGGGCCCCTTGATGGATGAGTGTAAGCCATGCTTGCTCTTCAGCAAGGCACAGATATGCCTTCTTGCATGTTAGGAGATAGAATTTGATGCGTAGGAATGACGATAATGTATGAAGACGTATGTTCTTTGTTTGCTTGATTCTGAAACCAATAAAAAAGCAGTCAGAGCACTTGATCGGGTGCTCTGGTTTTGCTTTTGGGACACAGGTCCACACCAGAGTCCCAGCTGGAAATAAAAGCCGTTCTTTTCTTATCTCCAGAAAGGATGTCTCTTGGTATTATCTCTCCTATATTTGCTGCTACACTGCTAACTCTGCGATTCCATGGGTTCCTCTTCCTTGGAGCCAACCCCAAGAAGACCCTGTCTTCCATGGACACTGAACTGAGGAAAGGATCTCCTTAAACCAAGATCAGAATATGAGAAGACTCATTCAGGACAACACAACCTTCCAGGACATCTTGAGAACGTCCCTTTGTGGGCGCTACAGCTCCTATGGCCAGCTGGTCCAGAAAGAAGACCCCTAAATCCAGAAGGATGGTCAAGGAATCCCAGGTCTTGTAGGCTTTGCATCAGAGGAAGGAATGAACAAAACCATTTCTGGCCTAAGAAATCCTATGAAATGTCTGGGGTGCCCTTAAGTCCATGGGCGACTTAAAGGGACAGGCACCCAAGTAAAAGACCGATGTGTCATTGGCGATGAGAGGATTCATTTCATCCCTTTGCAGTCGCTGTTATCTTCCAGGGAAACACAGGGAGACACCGAGGGAGGGAGGCTGTCACGAGAGACGAGAGAAAAACAGATTTCCGCTGCGTTTGCAAAGACATCCATTTCAGGCCGCAGAACAAGGCATATATTTCTCCCCCAAAAATCAATACGCTTTGGGTGCGTTTGGGCCAAGGAAAAGATGGGCCTGATTTAAAAGGCGGCGTGGACAAATTCATTTGGGAGAAGGTGCCAAAAGGGAATATAGGAAATTAAACACAGGGAAATAAAACAAATGCATGAATTATTGATGCCTTTCGACCTCAAACAGGTTGAGTTCACCTTTATCTGAACTGCTTGTAAGTAGAATTATTGGGGGTTTTGGGAGCTCCGTGTTTGCATGGATGTACACAATGGGGCCCAAGTACAAGTTTGCATGGATGTACACAATGGGGCCCATGTATGTGTCAGGAGCCACGGTGGTGCAATGGAGATTCCATCTGAACATTAGGAAGAACTTCCTGATTGTGAGAGCCGTTCAGCAGTGGAACTCTCTGCCCTGGAGTGTGGTGGAGGCTCCTTCTTTGGAGGCTTTTAAACAGAGGCTGGATGGCCATCTGTCAGGGGTGCTTTGAATGCAATATTCCTGCTTCTTGGCAGAATGGGGTTGGACTGGATGGCCCATGAGGTCTTTTCCAACTTTATGATTCTATGATTCTATGGGTTAAACCTTTGTGCCGGCTGAACTGCTGACCTGAAGGTTGGCGGTTCGAATCCTTGAGATAGGGTGAGCTCCCCTCTCTCAGCCCCAGCTTCCCATGCAGGGACACAAAAGATAAGCCCTTGTGCCGGCTGAACTGCTGACGTGAAGGTTGGTGGTTCAAATCCATGGGATGGAGTGAGCTCCCCTCTCTCAGCCCCAGCTTCCCATGCAGGGACACGAGAGAAGCCTTCCACAGGATGGTAAGACATCTGGGCATCCCCTGGGCAATGTCCCTGCAGACGGCCAGTTCTCTCACACCAGAAATGACTTGCAGTTTCTCAAGCCGCTTCTGACATGCTAAAAAAGGTGTGTCATATATAGCCTGAGAAACTGCAAGTTGCTTCTGGTGTGAGAGAATTGGCCATCTGCAAGGATGTTGCCCAGGGGATGCCCAAATGTTTTTGATATTTTACCATCCTTGGGGGAGGCTTCTCTCATGCCCCTGTGTAGGGAGCTGGAGCTGACAGAGGGAGCTCATCCGCACTCTCCCCACATTTGAACCTGCAACTTGTCAGGAGTCCCCGGTGGCACAATGGGTTAAACCTTTGGGCCAGCAGGACTGGAGACTGACAGGTCAGAGATTCAAATCCGGGGAGAGTGCGGATGAACTCCTTCTGTCAGCTCCAGCTCCCCATGTCGGGACATGAGAGAAGCCTCCCACAAAGATGGTAAAACAGCAAAACATCTGGGTGTCACCTGGGCAACGTCCTTGCAGGCGACCAATTCTCTCACACCAGAAGAAACTTTCAGTTTCTCAAGTTGCTCCTGACACTAATACATATATTGGCCGTCCCCTGCTAGGTGTTGCTGTGACTCAGTCTGGTGATCTGGAACATAAAGTAATGAGAAAGTGTTGGTTTCTAATATGTGTAATTTCTTTATGTTTGTGGGTAAACAGTATTTCTCGCTGTTTCTTTGTCAGTGTTGATGTGGAGATTGTCTGGTGTGCCTACTCTGGAACAGGCAACATATCATTGTCCTTCTTTAGGGGTCCCTTTGAAATCTGTGATACTATATCTCTCTGTGTGTGAATCATATTTATCTATCCATATCTATGGCTGGATGGCTCTTTGTCAGGAGGCCTTTGATTATGTTTCCTAGTGAAGGGGGTTGGACTGGATGGCCTTCAGGCAGCATTTCTCAATGTGGGGGTCAGGACCTCTGGGGGGTCACAAGGGGGTGTCAGAAGGGTCGTCAAACACCTCCAGAAAGCACAGTATTTTCTGTTGGTGATGGGGGTTCTGGCCCAATTCTATCTTTGGTGAGGTTCAGAATGCTCTTTGATTGTAAATGAACTATAAATCCCAGCAGCTACAACTCCCAAATGTCAAGGTCTATTTCCCCCAAACTCCATCTGTGTTCATATTTGGACATATGGAGTATTCATGTCAAATTTCGTCTAGATCATTGGTTCTCAACCTGGGATCCCCAGATGTTTTTGGCCTACAACTCCCAGAAATCCCAGCCAGTTTACCAACTGTTAGGATTTCTGGGAGTTGAAGGCCAAAACATCTGGGGACAAACAGGTTGAGAACCACTGGTCTAGATCCTTCATTGTTTGAGTCCACAGTGCTCTCTGGATGTAAGTGAACTATAACTCCAGAACTCAAGGTCAATGCCCACCAAACCCTTCATGGGAATTCTGTGTACCAAGTTTGGTTCAATTTCATCGTTGGAGGAGTTCAGAATGCTCTTTAATTGTAGGTGAACTATAAATCCCAGCAATTACAACTCCCAAATTACACAATCAATTTTTTGAGTGAAAGTAAGTAACCCAACTCCTTGGGTTACTTACTTTCTTACTTACTTAGGCGATCCCTTGTTGTCCGAGTAGGATAATCCTTCAGGGTGGGTCCGTAGGTGACTATGGAGCCCTATTCTTGGGTTAGTTGGTATCTTCTGGCCAAATTTGGCAGCAATTCGTCCAGCGTAATTTGAGTTATGTCACTCAAAACGAACAGCGCATTTCTATATATCTAGATATAGCCCGAGAGTTATTGTATTATATATATATAGAGAGAGAGAGAGATTGAGAGAGAGAGAGAGAGAGAGAGAGAGAACCCAGCATGGTGAAGTGAATGGAGCATTAGACTGTGATTCTGGAGATCTGAATGAATCCCTGCTCAGCCATTGGGTGACCTTGAGCAAAGTCACACTCTCTCAGCCTAATTGAAGTGCAAAACAAATCTTGCCAGGAAAATCTTGAGATATCTTATTTGAGAACACAGAAATGCTGGACCACTCCAACAACCACCATGTCAGACTACACAGAGAAGCCATGGAAATCCACAAGCATGTGAACAATTTCAACAGAAAGGAGGAGACCATGAAAATGAACAAAATCTGGCTACCAGTATTAAAAAACTCTAAAATTACAACAATACAGCAACAGAGAGGAAACAAACAAGGACATCTAATCACCTCTACACAAAAGTTTGCTCCAGGCACTGTCAGGCCATTATATGCTAATCAAGGTGGTCAGTTGAAACATTCACACCCAGCTCCAGCAGACAAGAGTCCTTTGTCCCACCCTGGTCATTCCACAGATATATAAACCCTTTTTCCTAGTTCCAACAGACCTTACTACCTCTGAGGATGCCTGCCATAGATGCAGGCGAAACGTCAGGAGAGAATGCCTCTAGACCATGGCCATATAGCCTGAAAAAACCTACGACAACCCAGTGATTCTGGCCACGAAAGCCTTCGACAATACAAATCTTGAGATAGCTTGTCATAAGTCAGAAATTACTTTAAGACACCAAAAAATGAGTCCTGTGCTTTGGACAGATTGCAATTGCAATTAAGAGTGATTTCCATTTGTGATTTCCCCCCTCTAACAATGCAGCACTGTGAGTGCAAAAAACACTTCCCTGATTGCAATAGCCCACCTTTTCTTTAACAAAGTAAAAGAGAATTCAACTATGGATTTAGTTTTAGTTTCCAATCCAGGAAAAATGCATTACAATGGGCATCTGTTGCCCTCTACAGGCCAAAGTGGAAAATGACACCTAATAGCCAACTTGATAAGAGACAAGGGATGTATCTACACTGTAGAATTAATGCAGTTTAGCACCACTTTAACTGCATTGGAACAATGCTATGGAACCTTGGGAGCTGTAGTTTGCACTCTTGGGCAGAGAAGGCCTTGGGAAACTACAATTCCCAGGATTCTAGCCTAGTTTCCACCCATCTCTCCATTGTTGGAAATTATTATTATATTTTGGACTACACTTCCCAAAATCCCAGTGAGCCAAACCCAGCTGGAAAAGGTAACTTCCCCAACTCTTTTTCTCCCACTCCCAACCAAAATGCAAAAATAAATACAAAGAAATCCATTTTATTACATTCAGTCTTAAACAAACCCAGATTGTTGCATACTAATCTTTATCCAGTTATCTTGGATACAAAGGTTGATGTTTAAAATCTGATATTTACTCCAATTGTCTGACCCGCTGATTGCAATAAATTTCATTCACTTCAAAGTTTACAAAATATCTCTTTTTATAATGTGTACAACAAAATGCCCCCAAAATAAACCCAATTTATTGCATGTCAATACATGTTCATTTGCAGATACCTTGTATAGAAAGTTTGCTGCTCAATACCAAATATTGTTTACCCCAAAATTTACACACACAAAAAAGAAAACACCCACTAGCATTGGCCAAACTTTGGCCCTCTGAGTGTTTTGGACTTCAACTCCCACAATTCCAAATGGCCTACCGGCCATTTGGAATTGTGGGAGTTGTAGTCCAAAACACCCAGGGGGCTGAAGTTTGCTCATACCTGAGCTAAAGTATATAGTTGGGGATCTTGGACTGATAGTTCAGCTTCTTCTAATCTCCAAATGTGATGGGACTACAACTCCCAGCTTTGAAGTTGAGTAAGAATAGTGTCGTCGGCTGCTGATGGGGCGTGATGTGAGCTGTAGTCCAACCAAACCTGGAAAGTGTTGTGATCTGACCCTTGCATTAGAGTTACTTCCACTTCTGAGAAACTGGTCAATCTCCTGTTCCACCATCATAGGCCTCCCATATCTGCCATTGTAGACCTCCAACTCCACCATCTCAATTCTCCGACATCTTAGATGTCCAAGATAGGCTTCCATCTCCACCATTAGATCTCCCATTCCCCCTATCACAGGTTTCCCAGGTCCATCATCTGGGTCTCTCATTCCCTTGTTAGGCCTCCCATCTCCTCCATGTTAGATCTCCCATTTCTGTTGTCTTAGATTTCCTATCTCCTCTCATTCCCGTCATCTAAGGTTTCCCATGTCTACCATTTTAGGTCTCCTATATCAGCCATCTTAGATGTTTACCATAACTGGCCTCTGTCTCAGGTCCCCAATCTTCATCTTAGGCTTCTCATCTCCATGAAAGGAGATTCCATCTGAACATGAGGAAGAACTTCCTGACTGTGAGAGCTGTTCAGCAGTGGAACTCTCTGCCCCGGAGTGTGGTGGAGGCTCCTTCTTTGGAAGCTTTTAAACAGAGGCTGGATGGCCATCTGTCAGGGGTGATTTTGAATGCAATATTCCTGCTTCTTGCAGGGGGTTGGACTGGATGGCCCATGAGGTCTCTTCCAACTCTTTGATTCTATGATCCCCATGTCCACCATCTTTGGCCTCTCATTCCCATGTTAGACCTCCCATCTCCTCCATCTTAGGCCTCCCATTCTTCACATCTGAAGTTTTCCATGTCCACCATCTTTGACCTCTCATTCCCATGTTAGGTTTCTCATCTCTTTCATCTTAGTTCTCCCATTTCCTCCATCTTAGGTCTCCAGTCCTTTCCATTTTAGGCCTCCCATCTCCACCATCTTAGGTTCCCATGTCCTCCATCTTGAATATCCCATCTCTACCATTTCAGATTGCCTTCTCTGTGGTCTTATCTCCCTGATGTCTCAGTTCTCCCATCTCAGATTTCACAGCTCCGTCATCTTAGCTCTCCACCAGTGTTGGCCTCTCATCTCCTCCATCTTGGATTTCCCATCTCTGCCATCTTAGCTCCCAACCACCCTGGGCCTCCCATCTCCTCCATCTTAGGTCTCCAACCCTCTCCATCTCAGGCCCCTCTTTCCTCCATCTTAGATCTTCTGTCTCCGTCATCTGAGATTGTCCTCTACATGCCGTCTAGCTCTCGCATCTCTGGCCTTCCATCTGCCACCTTTGGCCTCTCATCTCTTCCACCCTCCCCCTCCAAAATTTATAGTTCACCAAGGGCTCAAAAATAAACATGATTTTCCCAGAACCTTTCCAGACTTGTGCAGTCTCAAGGCATCAAAAGATCAAGACCAAACCAGCAGCAGTTATCATGTCTAATCCTTTAATACATTGTATCTATTCTTCACGACTTTCTATATAACTTCTATCTTTTGGTATACTGCATCTATTCCATATATAATATATATATTTAAACTTCTTTACCAAAATGTAACCAGATAATCCCAGAGATAACCTCTCTATTCCACCTTGGTTAGACCACACCTGGAATATTGTGTCCAATTCTGGGCACCACAATTCAAGAGAGGTATTGACAAGTTGGAATGTGTCCAGAGGAGGGCGACTAAAATGATCAAGGGTCTGGAGAACAAGCCCTATGAGGAGCGGCTTAAGGAGCTGGGCATGTTTAGCCTGAAGAAGAGAAGGCTGAGAGGAGATATGATAGCCATGTATAAATATGTGAGAGGAAGCCACAGGGAGGAGGGAGCAAGCTTGTTTTCTGCTTCCTTGGAGACTAGGACGCAATGGAACAATGGCTTCAAACAACAAGAGAGGAGATTCCATCTGAACATGAGGAAGAACTTCCTGATTGTGAGAGCCGTTCAGCAGTGGAACTCTCTGCCCCGGAGTGTGGTGGAGGCTCCTTCTTTGGAGGCTTTTAAACAGGGGCTGGGTGGCCATCTGTCAGGGGTGATTTGAATGCAATATTCCTGCTTCTTGGCAGAATGGGGTTGGACTGGATGGCCCATGAGGTCTCTTCCAACTCTTTGATTCTATGATTCTACATCCCCTTCCCTGCTGAGAGATTTCCTGGACAGAAAGGGTGGGCAAAACCCCCGGGCCTTCTTCCAAGCCAAGGCAAGTGGTTCATGTGTATGTTCACAGAGATGGGTGATTTCCTGCCAGCTCAGATAAACCCAAACCTGTTTGTCTAGCTATATGGTTCATGAAGAGTCAAAAGCGACTGAACGAATAAACAACAACATGGTTCACTTGAAGCTGAGAGATTGCGGCCTGCAAAGCCAAAGGCTCTGAGTATTTACATTCCTGTTGTTGTTCATTCATTCAGTCGTTTCCGACTCTTTGTGACTTACGGGCCCAGCCCACACCAGAGCTCCCTGTCGGCGTCACCACCCCCAGCTCCTTCAAGGTCAATCCAGTCCCTTCAAGGATGCCATCCATCCATCTTGCCCTTGGTCGGCCCCTCTTCCTTTTTCCTTCCACTTTCCCCAGCATCATTCCCTTCTCTAGGCTTGGCTGTCTCCTCATGATGTGGCCAAAGGACTTCCACTTTGCCTTTGTCTCCTTCCCTCCAGTGAGCAGCCGGGCTTTCTTTCCTGGAGGATGGACTGGTTGGATCTTCTCGCAGTCCAAGGCACTCTCAGCACTTTCCTCCAACACCACAGCTCAAAAGCATCTCTCTTCCTTCGCTCAGCCTTCCCGAAGGTCCAGCTCTCACATCCGTAGGTGACTACATTGTTGCTGTTGCTATTATTATTATTATTATTATTATTGGCCGTATTGAAATAAAGCTCTGTGGCATGTCTTTAACTTGGTGGATTGGTTTTTCTGTCATGGTCATAGAATCATAGAATCAAATAGTTGGAAGAGACCTCCTGGGCCATCCAGTCCAACCCCATTCTGCCAAGAAGTAGGAATATTGCATTCAAATCACCCCTGACAGATGGCCATCCAGCCTCTGTTTAAAAGCTTCCAAAGAAGGAGCCTCCACCACACTCCGGGGCAGAGAGTTCCACTGCTGAACGGCTCTCACAGTCAGGAAGTTCTTCCTCATGTTCAGATGGAATCTCCTTGCGTTGATCTGACCCTTGCGTTAGAGTTACTTCCACTTCTGAGAAACTGGTCCATCTCCTGTTCCACCATCATAGGCCTCCCATATCTGCCATTGTAGACCTCCAACTCCACCATCTTAATTCTCCAACATCTTAGATGTCAATGATAGGCTTCCAACTGATCCATCTCCTGTTCCACCATCATAGGCCTCCCATATCTGCCATTGTAGACCTCCAACTCCACCATCTTAATTCTCCAACATCTTAGATGTCAATGATAGGCTTCCATCTCCACCATTAGATCTCCCATTCCCCTATCACAGGTTTCCCAGATCCATCATCTGGGTATCTCATTCCCTTGTTAGGCCTCCCATCTCCTCCATGTTAGATTTCCCATCTCTGTTGTCTTAGATTTCCTATCTCCTCTCATTCCTGTCATCTAAGGTTTCCCATGCCCACCATTTTAGGTCTCCTCTACCAGCCATCTTAGGTGTTTACCATAACTGGCCTCCGTCTCAGGTCCCCAATCTTCATCTTGGGCTTCTCATCTCCATCAGGAAAGGAGATGGCCCATGAGGACTGGATGGCCCATGAGGTCTCTTCCAACTCTTTGATTCTATGATCCCCATGTCCATCATCATAGGTCTCTCATTCTCATGTTAGACCTCCCATCTCCTCCATCTTAGGCCTCCCATTCTTCACATCTGAAGTTTTCCATGTCCACCATCTTTGGCCTGTAGTGTAGTGGAGGCTCCTTCTTTGGAAGTCTGGTTTTGAGCATACGGCTCACCAGGCACAGATCAACTTTAACTGTGGTCCTAATTAACTATTCGGTATCTTATCTTCAGCATCTCCAACCAAAGATGCCTGAAAGGTCCAGGTAACTCAATCATGAGTCCAAATCTCCTTCTTTTCTGCCTGAAAAATGTGGACCAGTTTGGTCTGGGAGCCATGGTCCTTTGGCACATCTGTCAGTCAGTCTTGGGGTCTGCTTTGTGCTCCCGGAGGGCCTTGGCCACCCTCTTGGCCTCCTTGGCCCTCTCCACAGCTTGGCGCAGATACTCGGCGGGCTTGGCTCGGACTCGTGCCACCTCGTGAGCCAGCCTCTCCAGGGCCATCCAGGAAAGGCCTTCCAGAAGGTTCCACTTGGGGAGGAAGTAGCTGGGCAGCTGCCGGTCCACCAGGCTGGCCAAGAGGTCATCCAGGAGGCCCAGCATGGCATGGGCGGCGTTCTCTTCCCGGCCAAGGAAGCTGTTTGGAAGCCGCTCGCAGGACCACAGGGCCAAGGTGAAGAGGTGGTAGGGTCCCACGCCACTCCTGAGACAGCCACTGTTCAAGATGGCCGCAGCGGCAGCCCGGAATGCCCAAGCCAATGGCAAAGGGAGCATCCGCCGCAGGTTCATCTCGCTCGCCGAAAAGCCCAGCCGCCAATTGTTTCCAGAAGATGGCAAGAGGTAGAAGCCGCCGGCCACTTCCTCATCCTTGAGTTTGCCATCCCAAAAGTGGGTTTGTGTGAGCCATGGTTGGGCCACTTCTGGCCACCCTCTGAAGGCCACCACTGGAATGACATCATAAAGGATGCGCAAGGGTCCGGCACAAAAGATGATTGACGTGACAACACTGCCACGGTGCTCCACTCTCATATCTTCAGCACAGGTGGACAAAGTCCGGAAGAACCATTCAGACACCTGGTCGGCAGCCAAATAGGCCTCTTCATCCCCCAAGTCAGACCAGAGATTGACAATGGCAGGGTCGAATGGCTGGAGGCTGAGCCACGTGTGGCCAGCGGGGCTCTGCGTCATGTCCAGCGTGGCAGGGACTCCGGCCGCATTTAGGACGGGCACCAAGAGGGTGAAAGCAGCGTCGTAATCGGTGCCAGGAGAAAGCAGGGGAAGGTGGCCCACACTGAGGTGGACGCTGCCCTGCTGGACCCCGCCAGACAGAAGCAGGTAGCGGTTGACCAGAGGGAGCCTCGGGTCCGATTTCTGGGCCAGACCTGGAAGGAGGACAGGTGAGTTGGTGCGGGTGTGGGCTAACTTCAGCACTCCCTCCAGGTGTTTTGCACTTCAACTCCCACAATTCCTAACAGCCGATAGGCTGCTAGGAATTGTGGGAGTTGGAGTCCAAAACACCTGGAGGGCCCAAGTTGGTCCTGGCCTGAACTGTATTATCCTGGGCCAACAACAAACACACACTCCTATATACACACTATATATACTCACACACATAAACATGCATGCATGCATATAGACATGGATACATACCGTATACACGATCTAATTATCCATACATGCGCATATCTATATCTATATATAAACATATACATACACATATTCCATCCTTGATTTATACTATACCTTTACTACCAAATTCATGATCAAGGCTCACCATAAATGTATATAGTAAAGGTAAACATTTCCCCTTGACATTAGGTCCAGTATTGTTCGACTCTGGGGATTGCTGCTCATCTCCATTCCTAAGCCGAAGAGCCGGCATTGTCAGTAGACACCTCCAAGATCATGTGGCCAGCAGGACTGCATGGAGTGTCGTTACCTTCTCGCCAGAGCAGTACCTATTGATCTACTCACATTTGCATGTCTTCGAACTGCTAGGTTGGCAGAAGTTGGGGCTAACGACAGCAGCTCACCCGGTCCCACAGATTCGAACCGCTGACCTTCTGGTCAGCAAGTTCTGCAGCTTAGCGGTTTAGTCTGCTGCACCATTCCTAAGCCAAAGAGCAGGCATTGTCCGTAGACACCTCCAAGATCATGTGGCCAGCAGTGGCCAGCAGTAGTGCATGGAGTGTTGTGGCCCCTTACTAAATGCATATATGTGTGTCTATATAATAATAACAAAAATATCATACCCATAAGTCTAACTACACACATATAGTATGCATGTATGCAAATATGTATGCGTGTGTGTATTTTTACATGTATGTATTCCAGCGTTGATGTATACTCTGCCTTTACTATCATACTGGTAACATATATATAGTTCAGGCCTGGGCCAACTTGGGCCCTCCGGGTGTTTTGGACTCCAACTCCCACAATTCTTAACAGCCTACCGGCTGTTAGGAATTGTGGGAGTTGAAGTCCAAAACACACGGAGGGCCCAAGTTGGCCCAGACATTCCCTATCCTTTTGCAAGTCCCCCCAAAACTCACCCAGCAAGGAGAAGACCTGGTCCTTGGCTTGGTGCAATTCTGGGGCGTCCTGGATGGCACCCACATTCCTGGCTTCGTATTCCTGGATGAGTTGGTTGAGCTCCTCGATCCGGGCTCCGGAACGGAAATCCAAGTCCGTGAGTGGTTTGGCCGGAGCCGGTTTCGGAGACCAGGGGTCTGCCTCCAGAAAAGGGGGCGACTCCGCACCCTCCATCCCTGGCAGCAAAGGAGAGAAGGGCTGCCATTAGGTTTATTGTGTCCATTGTAGGAAATTTCGCAGAACTTAAAGATAGATCAGGCATGGGCCAACTTTGACCCTCCCTCCAGGACTTCAACTCCCACAATTTCTATGGCAGGCTGTTAGGAATCGTGGGAGTTGGAGTCCAAAACACCAGGAGGCCCAAGTTGGTCCAGGTCTGAACTGTATATATACACCAGGTGTTAGGAATTGTGGGAGTTGGAGTCCAAAACACCAGGAGGTCCAAGTTGGTCCAGGTCTGAACTGTATATATACACCAGGTGTTAGGAATTGTGGGAGTTGGAATCCAAAACACCAGGAGGTCCAAGTTGGTCCAGGTCTGAACTGTATATATACACCAGGTGTTAGGAATTGTGGGAGTTGGAATCCAAAACACCAGGAGGTCCAAGTTGGTCCAGGTCTGAACTGTATATATACACCAGGTGTTAGGAACTGTGGGAGTTGGAATCCAAAACACCAGGAGGTCCAAGTTGGTCCAGGTCTGAACTGTATATATACACCAGGTGTTAGGAATTGTGGGAGTTGGAATCCAAAACACCAGGAGGTCCAAGTTGGTCCAGGTCTGAACTGTATATATACACCAGGTGTTAGGAATTGTGGGAGTTGGAATCCAAAACACCAGGAGGTCCAAGTTGGTCCAGGTCTGAACTCTATATATACACCAGGTGTTAGGAATTGTGGGAGTTGAAGTCCAAAACACTTGGAGGGAGGGCCGAAGTTGGTCCATGCCCAAGATACATACAGATATTGTGAAGGAACAACAAAGCCCATAATCCACCCTTTGGCTGGGGGATTCTGGGAGTTGTAGTGCCCAAAGCTTCACATTCTCTCTCTCCAAGACTAAGACCTTATCTGATAATGGCTGGACTGCTGCTCCAATGACACACCTAGCTCAGAGTGTTTGTGGATGATGGTCTTTGAAGTCCAGCTGCATGTGGAAAGGGCCTTCTAAAAACACACAGAACATACATACTTACATGCAGAGATATATGATGAAAAAGGGAGATAGCAAAGCTCAGAATCCATCCTGGGCTGGGGGATTGTGGGAGTTGTAGTGCAAAAAGCCCCATAACATCCTCTCTACAAAACCCAGCAGCTATAAGACTTTGCTGGACTACCAACTCCCATTATCCCCAATGCAAAAAGATTCTTGTCTGTGAGGTGGGGATGGACTGCAAATCCCATCATCCCCTGGCCCAGAGTGCTTTCGTGATAAAGGCTCACCATTAATGTATATAGTAAAGGTAAATGTTGGCGATGGTTGTTTTTGTAGTCCAGCTACATCCAAAAACACAGAGAACTTTATAGATAAGTAAACAGATTGATAGAAAGGAGGTAACAAAGCCCAGTATCCACCCTAGGCTGGGTTTCAGGATTCTGGGAGTTGTAGTGCAAAAAGCTTAACCCCCTTTTTGCAAAATCCCAGCACTTCTCAGATGTGGCTGGACTACAGTTCCCATTTTCCCCTGTTTGGGAATGATTGTCTTTGTAGTCCACCGGGTCCAGCACAGTTTCCCCTTTTCTCTCCTCCTTTCCCCCTCAGCTTCCTCCTTCCTTGCTTTCTTTGTACAGTCATACTCTTTACCTACCTTTACCTGGCTCAGGTGAGGGATTTTCTTCCTCCTCCAGCATTACCTCCCCATGAAATGCATTTGAACCCCTCCCAACAAACCATTTCCGCACTTTCAACACCTTTACCTGTCTCACCTGTGCTGCCTACCTGGCCATATAGAGAAGCCACACCCAGCCAAGAGGGAAAATAAACTCTGGGCTACTATGAATCCTGGGAAATGAAGTTTGCAAACACCTATCCAGGTGGCTTCAAAGCATTCTGGGAAATGTAGGCTCCCTATTGACTTCCTAGTAATTCCCAGGTGTTTTGGACTAGGGAGTCTACCTTTCTTAGCAAAGCATGGTAGGAAATATACAGTTCACACTCCATTGGCTCCTGCGTTCTGGGAGATGTGGTTCTGCTGCAAACACCAGGCATGCCCCAAAGCATGTTGAGAAATGGGAATGGAATCAAACCAGAGGTAAAAGCCATAAAATGCCTCTTGGGTGATGCAGTTTTTCTGGAATTTCCACCTAAGCGTCTCCGTTTTAAGTCAGATTACAATGGCAAAGCATGCTGGGAGATGTAGTTCCAAACCACCTAAATGTCTTCACGACTCCTCCTTGTGCTATTCTGATGTTTACTCAAGATGTGATGCATCTATTCGCTTGTATCAGCACCAAAGACTCCATCACATTGACCCATAGCGGTTAAAGTGGTATCAAACTGCATTAATTCCACAGTGTAGATGCACCCAGAGTCAGCTTAAGCATCCCCAAGCAGAAGCTGGTGAGATGGCCACCAGTAAAGGGAGTGTCTACATCAGTCATTTGGTTAATTTTGTCATTTGGGAGTTGTAGTTGCTGGGATTTTTAGTTCACCTACAATCAAAGAGCATTCTGAACTCCACCGATGATGGAATTGAACCAAACTTGTCACACAGAACTCCCATGACT